>NW_027444563.1:0-20833 GCF_048569485.1 Anomaloglossus baeobatrachus | reverse complement strand
CCGGAATCCCAGGGGTTCCCTAACACCCAAGACCCGACAGAAGGCAACCGTCCACACCGTGAGGATAAAAAGCCACCGCCATAGGCTAGAGATCCAAGGGCCAGCGCCTGCGGGCAAACGGGCTCCCTCGGTACGTACACCCCAGCCATCCAGCCTCCCCGTACCGCCACCGGGCCCCGGGATCACCAACCCCTACCCACGGAGGGGGAACCAACATCCTAGCTGCTCCCTGCCATCGCTCCCGGGATCCCCGTCACCAGCAGTGGTGGTGCCCATTATCACCACGACCTGTGGGTGACGTCACTAACTATCTCCCCAAACAAACCACCCCCTTTTCACTCGTGGGCGAGGAGCGCTGCTCGAGTCCCCGGATCTGGCCCTCCGCTCGAGCCACCGAGCAGCAGCAGCAGCAGAAGTCCCCGAACCCGAGCGTAGCGTGCGTGGCCCCTCTGCCCGCGACACATGCCCTACACACACTGAAGAATACTTACTGCCATTGAGCAGTAGCACAGCTTTCAGACTTTTTGGATGAAACAATGACGTGTCTCCACTCGCTCACATTGTACTTAATGTTACATTTTCCATCAGCACAGGAACATCGCTTGAATACACTAGAGCACCATCTTCAGAAAAGTATGGAGGGAATCTTTTCAGAATTCTAACCTTTTGGAAACCTATTGTCACGCTCTCCGGGTCCCCTGCTCTGCCCCCCGGCTCACCTGCCACGCTCCCCGGCTTCCCTGCTTCGCTCCCCGGCTCCTCTGGCAGACATCCCCCGCTCCACGGTCTCCAGCCTCCACCACCTGCGGTCCCCAGGCGGCCCGTTCCCCACTCCCGGCGCCCGTCGGCAGCCCTGCTCCAGGCCAGCTCCCCTGCTTCCTATACACCGCTCCCTGCCCTGGCTTCTGGCACCCGGGCCTCGCGCATGCGCATTAGGGCGCGCGCGCGGTCATTGACCCTCTCTTAAAGGGCCAGCGTCCACTGACAGGAAATTGAACACACAGGTACAGGGTATAAAGGGGTTTAATGTCCAAGTGGGCGGGGCCTGTTCTTCGTGTTTCCTAAGCTAGGAGTCAGGTCTCCTTGTGTCTCTGTGATATACTTACCTATCTCTCTTCTAGAGCCGCTCCTGCCTCGCCATCCGGTCCTGCCGATTCCCGAACCCCGAACGCTGACTATCTGCCATCCCGTCAGTCCGTACCATCTCTGATCCCTGTGGTGACCCGTCCTCTCGCTCCATCGGTTCCGGACTCTGCCTGACATCTCGGCCTCCGAACCTGAGCTCCGTCACCCGGACTACCATCAGTGACTCCGTGGTCCCAGGGACTTCTCCATTCCACTCTTTTGCACGGACTGTCCTGCTACCCGTAGTGCTCCGGCTACCGGACCCCTTGCCTTCATTAAGGTGTTCGGCCCAGTGGATCCACCTCCTGGGTCTGCCCGTCCACCTGGCCCTAACACCTATAGAATCAGTGTTTGTGAAAAAACTGTACGTGATGATATTTTTTCAATATTTTTACTGAGTCCAATGATCAAAAGTATGAAAAAAATCACATCTTTCAAAAATTTTTACCCTTGGAAACCTGTGTTATTATTACTATGCACGAGCCCTAAATTGTCTGAAAAACAACAAATATGCTGGTTGGATAGACCTTGACCCAACAATTCAACGGCCACAATTAAGGAGAAAAGTGCTAAGAGAGTTAAATTTGCCCCTGAAATAACCCATGATACGGGCCAAGGAGGGACACACCATTTTGATCCGAAAATAGCCCAACACCATGAGAGACGGGCAAATCCGTGAAAAGACAAAGTTCCAAGCTACAACTGACGCAGGATCTACAGCACATACGCCCATTGTAATTGTTCATGATTTCCGGCCACTACGCATTTCAGCCTTCAGGGACCTGGTAATTCGAATGCTATGTCCAGGAGTAGAGATGAGCGAACCGGTCCCGGTTTGGCTCGAGGTCGGTTCGCCGAACGGAGCTCCCGTTCGAGTTCGGCTCGTCGAACGTTCGACGAACCGAACTCGAGCCAATAGGAAACAATGGCAGGCAATCACAAACACAGTAAAACACCTAGAAAACACCCTCAAAGGTGTCCAAAAGGTGACAAACAACTCACAACACAACACAAACACATGGGAAAGTGACAAGGACATATACTCATGCGAAAACAAAACAGCTGGACAAGGAAAAAGAGGAGGACACACAGATATAGGCATGGCACGCCATTCTAAAATCATGTAAAACACCGCAAGGTGACTCCAAGCGGAGTCTCCCTTTTTTCCAAAAATTGGGCCCCACACACACCCACCCATTCAGTGGCAGCAGTTGTGCCCCAGTTGTACACTTCACAGCTACATTTGCATCAAGCACATTCAAAAATACGCTATTCTTAACCGTCCCCAGGATGACACCGGGGTAGGTAGCAAAGTCTTTCCTGATCCCAGCTCTGTTCATCTTGGCTTCAAGCACATTCAAAAATACGCCATTCTTATCCGTCCCCAGGATGACACCGGGGTAGGTAGATAAAGTTTTTGCTGACCATGACTTGGTCATCTTGGCTTCTTTTAAAAACACAGCAAGCAAGGGTTACTCCAAGCGGAGTCTCCCTTTTTTCCAAAAATTGGGCCACAGAGACACCCACCCCATCAGTGGCAGCACTTGGGCCCTAGTTGCAAACAGGATGTTTTGATTTGCATCAAGCACATTCAAAAATACGCCATAATTAACCGTCCCCAGGATGACACCGGGGTAGGTAGCAAAGTCTTTCCTGATCCCAGCTCTGTTCATCTTGGCTTCTTTTAAAAACACAGCAAGCAAGGGTTACTCCAAGCGGAGTCTCCCTTTTTTCCAAAAATTGGGCCACACAGACACCCACCCCATCAGTGGCAGCACTTGGGCCCTAGTTGCAAACAGGATGTTTTGATTTGCATCAAGCACATTCAAAAATACGCCATAATTAACCGTCCCCAGGATGACACCGGGGTAGGTAGCAAAGTCTTTCCTGATCCCAGCTCTGTTCATCTTGGCTTCTTTTAAAAACACAGCAAGCAAGGGTTACTCCAAGCGGAGTCTCCCTTTTTTCCAAAAATTGGGCCACACAGACACCCACCCCATCAGTGGCAGCACTTGGGCCCTAGTTGCAAACAGGATGTTTTGATTTGCATCAAGCACATTCAAAAATACGCCATTCTTATCCGTCCCCAGGATGACACCGGGGTAGGTAGATAAAGTCTTTGCTGACCCATGACTTGTTCATCTTGGCTTCTTTTAAAAACACAGCAAGCAAGGGTTACTCCAAGCGGAGTCTCCCTTTTTTCCAAAAATTGGGCCACACAGACACCCACCCCATCAGTGGCAGCACTTGGGCCCTAGTTGCAAACAGGATGTTTTGATTTGCATCAAGCACATTCCAAAATTCGCCATAATTAACCGTCCCCAGGATGACACCGGGGTAGGTAGCAAAGTCTTTCCTGATCCCAGCTCTGTTCATCTTGGCTTCTTTTAAAAACACAGCAAGCAAGGGTTACTCCAAGCGGAGTCTCCCTTTTTTCCAAAAATTGGGCCACACAGACACCCACCCCATCAGTGGCAGCACTTGGGCCCTAGTTGCAAACAGGATGTTTTGATTTGCATCAAGCACATTCAAAAATACGCCATAATTAACCGTCCCCAGGATGACACCGGGGTAGGTAGCAAAGTCTTTCCTGATCCCAGCTCTGTTCATCTTGGCTTCTTTTAAAAACACAGCAAGCAAGGGTTACTCCAAGCGGAGTCTCCCTTTTTTCCAAAAATTGGGCCACACAGACACCCACCCCATCAGTGGCAGCACTTGGGCCCTAGTTGCAAACAGGATGTTTTGATTTGCATCAAGCACATTCAAAAATACGCCATAATTAACCGTCCCCAGGATGACACCGGGGTAGGTAGCAAAGTCTTTCCTGATCCCAGCTCTGTTCATCTTGGCTTCTTTTAAAAACACAGCAAGCAAGGGTTACTCCAAGCGGAGTCTCCCTTTTTTCCAAAAATTGGGCCCCACACACACCCACCCCTTCAGTGGCAGCAGTTGTGCCCCAGTTGTACACTTCACAGCTACATTTGCATCAAGCACATTCAAAAATACGCTATTCTTAACCGTCCCCAGGATGACACCGGGGTAGGTAGCAAAGTCTTTCCTGATCCCAGCTCTGTTCATCTTGGCTTCTTTTAAAAACACAGCAAGCAAGGGTTACTCCAAGCGGAGTCTCCCTTTTTTCCAAAAATTGGGCCACACAGACACCCACCCCATCAGTGGCAGCACTTGGGCCCTAGTTGCAAACAGGATGTTTTGATTTGCATCAAGCACATTCAAAAATACGCCATAATTAACCGTCCCCAGGATGACACCGGGGTAGGTAGCAAAGTCTTTCCTGATCCCAGCTCTGTTCATCTTGGCTTCTTTTAAAAACACAGCAAGCAAGGGTTACTCCAAGCGGAGTCTCCCTTTTTTCCAAAAATTGGGCCACACAGACACCCACCCCATCAGTGGCAGCACTTGGGCCCTAGTTGCAAACAGGATGTTTTGATTTGCATCAAGCACATTAAAAAATACGCCATAATTAACCGTCCCCAGGATGACACCGGGGTAGGTAGCAAAGTCTTTCCTGATCCCAGCTCTGTTCATCTTGGCTTCTTTTAAAAACACAGCAAGCAAGGGTTACTCCAAGCGGAGTCTCCCTTTTTTCCAAAAATTGGGCCCCACACACACCCACCCCTTCAGTGGCAGCAGTTGTGCCCCAGTTGTACACTTCACAGCTACATTTGCATCAAGCACATTCAAAAATACGCTATTCTTAACCGTCCCCAGGATGACACCGGGGTAGGTAGCAAAGTCTTTCCTGATCCCAGCTCTGTTCATCTTGGCTTCTTTTAAAAACACAGCAAGCAAGGGTTACTCCAAGCGGAGTCTCCCTTTTTTCCAAAAATTGGGCCACACAGACACCCACCCCATCAGTGGCAGCACTTGGGCCCTAGTTGCAAACAGGATGTTTTGATTTGCATCAAGCACATTCAAAAATACGCCATAATTAACCGTCCCCAGGATGACACCGGGGTAGGTAGCAAAGTCTTTCCTGATCCCAGCTCTGTTCATCTTGGCTTCTTTTAAAAACACAGCAAGCAAGGGTTACTCCAAGCGGAGTCTCCCTTTTTTCCAAAAATTGGGCCCCACACACACCCACCCCTTCAGTGGCAGCAGTTGTGCCCCAGTTGTACACTTCACAGCTACATTTGCATCAAGCACATTCAAAAATACGCTATTCTTAACCGTCCCCAGGATGACACCGGGGTAGGTATGTCCAGGAGTAGAGATGAGCGAACCGGTCCCGGTTCGGCTCGAGGTCGGTTCGCCGAACGGAGCTCCCGTTCGAGTTCGGCTCGTCGAACGTTCGACGAACCGAACTCGAGCCAATAGGAAACAATGGCAGGCAATCACAAACACAGTAAAACACCTAGAAAACACCCTCAAAGGTGTCCAAAAGGTGACAAACAACTCACAACACAACACAAACACATGGGAAAGTGACAAGGACATATACTCATGCGAAAACAAAACAGCTGGACAAGGAAAAAGAGGAGGACACACAGATATAGGCATGGCACGCCATTCTAAAATCATGTAAAACACCGCAAGGTGACTCCAAGAGGAGTCTCCCTTTTTTCCAAAAATTGGGCCCCACACACACCCACCCCTTCAGTGGCAGCAGTTGTGCCCCAGTTGTACACTTCACAGCTACATTTGCATCAAGCACATTCAAAAATACGCTATTCTTAACCGTCCCCAGGATGACACCGGGGTAGGTAGCAAAGTCTTTCCTGATCCCAGCTCTGTTCATCTTGGCTTATTTTAAAAACACAGCAAGCAAGGGTTACTCCAAGCGGAGTCTCCCTTTTTTCCAAAAATTGGGCCACACAGACACCCACCCCATCAGTGGCAGCACTTGGGCCCTAGTTGCAAACAGGATGTTTTGATTTGCATCAAGCAAAATCAAAAATACGCCATAATTAACCGTCCCCAGGATGACACCGGGGTAGGTAGCAAAGTCTTTCCTGATCCCAGCTCTGTTCATCTTGGCTTCTTTTAAAAACACAGCAAGCAAGGGTTACTCCAAGCGGAGTCTCCCTTTTTTCCAAAAATTGGGCCACACAGACACCCACCCCATCAGTACTTTACCCTCCACACCAGTCCCAAGCTGGAAGCACTGCAGCACTGCCTCGGCGAAGCGGCAACAGGCTGTGCTGCAGCTAATCTGCATAGGTGACAAACCCCACAATGCAGAAGAGGTGTGGACAGCTCTAAAACAGCATGCAGATCACTGGCTCACACCTCTGAACCTAAAGCCAGGAAAGGTTGTGTGTGACAATGGCCGGAACCTGGTGGCGGCTTTGAGGCGAGGCCAGCTGACACATGTTCCATGCGTGGCCCATGTGCTCAACCTCGTGGTTCAGCGGTTTCTAAACTCATACCCAGAGCTGTCTGATCTGCTGGTAAAAGTTCACCGCCTGTCTGCACATTTTCGAAAGTCACCTACTGCTTCAGCCGGCCTTGCCGGCTTTCAGCGTCATTTGCATCTTCCGGCTCACAGACTGGTGTGTGATGTCCCCACGCATTGCTGATATGTGCCCGTTCAAGTGTCTCGGGAATTTTCAACAGATCCGTCCGAAGGTGGATGGCCCCTTATTATGTCACGAGGATGGGTCCTTTTTATCGAGATACCAATTTGTGAGTGTTTTTAGGGCATGTTTGAAGTCGTTGGGGTTAGATCCGAAGTCTTTCGGATTGGGGCAGCGAAGGAGGCCTCTATATGCGGCCTACCGGAGGAGACAGTTAAGCAGATTGGTAGGTGGAAGTCGCAGCGCTTTAAGTCGTATGTACGTCCCCAGGTGGTTGTTGGCAATTGAGGGGAAAAGGGGGGGGTATTAGGGTAGCAATGGGAGGGTGAGAGTGTGTGTTTTTTGTCAATTTGGTTTGGTGAGGCAATAAAATGGTGTCGTCTGTACATTTTGTATTGCAGAAGCACCCCCCCTTCCTTCCCTGGTCTGGATCCTTGGCCACTCTTATGTGTATTGGGGAGCCCGACGAGCGGACGCGAGATGGAACGGGAGACAGCTAGGTTTTGAGAAGGACCTGGCTCTCGTGCGATGGCTCGGTGTTCGGGGGTTAGGGTGGAACAGGGTGTTGCAGGAGGTGCATAGATACGCCCGGTTGGACAGACCTCCTGACATCTTAGTGTTGCATGCCGGGGGGAATGATTTGGGTGGGCGTCCTTTTCGAATCTTGATAACGGACATCAAACATGATTTGTTACGGTTATGGGTGTCGTTTCCAGGTCTAACGATAGTCTGGTCGGAGATAGTAGCGAGAAAGAGTTGGCAGAAAGCGCGGTCAGTTGACAGGTTGAACAAGGCGCGGGCGAAGGTTAATAGGGCGATCTCGAAGTTTGTTAGTCGGAACGGGGGTATAGCAATACGGCATGTTGAGTTGGAAAGGACGGAAGAGGAATTTTGGTTGGCTGACGGGGTACACCTTAATGCGGTGGGAACTGACTTATGGGCTCTTGGCTTGCAGGGAGGTATTGAGAGGGCCCTTTGCTTGCGGGGGGTCTCAGGCACTTGAAGGGTTTCAAGGTGCCTTCGTTGTGGTGTTGTTTATTGGTGGGTCCTTGAAGTTGGTTTAAAATTGGTTCGGGGATTCATCCGGGTATGGATCCCCTCATTGGCAGAATTGATGGTCCCCTAGTGATTTTGGGGGGGAACCCCGACGGGGTATGTCGGGGCCCCTGGGGGTGTGGTTGGGGTTGACGGAGGATTAACCCTAACCATTTGGTGCTACTGAGTCAGTGTGGGTAACGGCTGGGAGCAAGTTGAGGTTTTTTATTGCTCGGTTATGGGAATCACCAGGGTTTTGGTAGCTTCAAGGACCTTACCACATTGCAAATTTTATTGGTTATGTATTCTTGTTAATAAAATGGCTGCTATGGCCAAAATTATCCAAAGATAAATTTGTGTCTGTGTAATTACTTTTAAATAAGAAATGGGAATGGAGGTGTGGGGTATGAAAGGAAGACCGGAGTCAACAATTCCAGGGTCAAGCATGTTTATTTGCGTAAGCTTCGTTCCAGGGTAGAAAGGGTAAGAGTGCCTTTCAGAATTCGAAGTGGTCGGACTGTACGGACCACCAAGAACTGCAGGAGAGCTTGAACATCTTCCCATGGATGTGCGACATCCTCCCTCATCAGTTACGTAGGTAAGCAGGTTCTCAGCATTGCAGCCCATTTGTTGTCTTAAGTTAGTTAAGCGGGGTTAACTAACCTGTCAGTTCAGCCTCAGGTCTAAAGCAGAGGCCTGGACTCCACTCCTTACTCCTCACTCCACAACTCTCCTTAAAAACAACTGACTCCTTTTTCCTGCCCCGGGGTCTCCAGACCCTTAGGTGGGCGTTTCCTTCCGTCTGGTCCTGCCCACTGGTGTGCCTGTCTTTCCCTGGGGGAGGTGACTAGGGTTTTCTGGTTGGCTTTGTGTGACTTAGGTGAGGGAAGTTGTTATGCGGGGGCCTATGTGTGACTACCTGCAGTGTCAGGGCGTCACATATGTATGTGTGTATGTCTGCTAAAGGAATCCGCACCGTCATATTTACAAACACAAAATTTTGACTCTATGCACAGAAGAGAGTCATGCTATTTACATGATTTGTGTTTTTTTACCTTTTAAAACTATCATTAAATGTTAAGTTTTAGTTAGGGATTTATGCTTCTGTCTGTCTCTCTCCCAGTCTCTGTCATCTGTCTGTCTCTGTGTGTCTCTATCTCTATCCATGTCTCTCTGTCTCTCTATCTCTGTCTGTCTCTCTGTGTCTGTCTGTCTTTCTCTCTTTGTGGCTGTCTCTTTCTATGTCTGTCTGTCTCTTTTCCAGGTCTGTCTCTTTTCCAGGTCTGTCTCTTTCCCTGTCTGTCTGTCTCTTCCCCTGTCTGTCTCTTCCCCTGTCTGTCTCTTCCCCTGTCTGTCTCTGTATTTCTTTGTCTGTCTCTGTCTGTCTCTTCCCCTGTCTGTCTCTTTCCCTGTCTCTCTCTGCCTGTCTCTCTTTGTCTCTCTCTGTCTGACTCATTCCCCGTTTGTCTCTTTCCCTGTCTATCTCTGTATTTCTTTGTCTGTCTCTATCTGTCTGTCTCTCTCTGTCTGTCTCTTCCCCTGTCTGTCTGTTTCCCTGTCGGTCTGCCTTTTCTCCTGCCTGTCTCTGTATGTTTGTCTTTGTCTGTTTCCCTATCTGCCTCTGTCTCTTTCTCTGTCTCTGTCTGTCTGCCTTTTTTCCCTGTCTATCTCTGTCTGTCTCTTTCCCTGTCTGCCTCTGTCTGTTTGTCTCTGTCTCTTTCCCTGTCTGTCTATGCCTATCTGTCTCTGTCTGTTTGTCTCTCAGTCTGTGTCTGTCTCTCTCTATCTGTCTCCCCACTGACATCATATTATCTCACACATAAGCTTCTTATACTATGAATGTCCTTTGTTCCTATAGCAACCAATCACAGCTGCTATTAATAACTTGCAGCTCCCACCTCCATTCAGTTTAATGGAGGCAGGTTTTTTGGAGAGTAACTGTAAAGGTTAAATATTCCTGTTAAAACATAGTCTACAACGTTCCCTGAGTCACATGAGGTGTCTGCAAAATTTTGTGTTTGTAAATATGACGGTGCGGATTCCTTTAGCAGACATACACACATACATATGTGACGCCCTGACACTGCAGATAGTCACACATAGGCCCCCGCATAACAACTTCCCTCACCTAAGTCACACAAAGCCAACCAGAAAACCCTAGTCACCTCCCCTAGGGAAAGACAGGCACACCAGTGGGCAGGACCAGACGGAAGGAAACGCCCACCTAGGGGTCTGGAGACCCCGGGGCAGGAAAAAGGAGTCAGTTGTTTTTAAGGAGAGTTGTGGAGTGAGGAGTAAGGAGTGGAGTCCAGGCCTCTGCTTTAGACCTGAGGCTGAACTGACAGGTTAGTTAACCCCGCTTAACTAACTTAAGACAACAAATGGGCTGCAATGCTGAGAACCTGCTTACCTACGTAACTGATGAGGGAGGATGTCGCAAATCCATGGGAAGATGTTCAAGCTCCCCTGCAGTTCTTGGTGGTCCGTACAGTCTGACCACTTCGAATTCTGAAAGGCACTCTTACCCTTTCTACCCTGGAATGAAGCTTACGCAAATAAACATGCTTGACCCTGGAATTGTTGACTCCGGTCTTCCTTTCATACCCCACACCTCCATTCCCATTTCTTATTTAAAAGTAATTACACAGACACAAATTTATCTTTGGATAATTTTGGCCATAGCAGCCATTTTATTAACAAGAATACATAACCAATTAAATTTGCAATGTGGTAAGGTCCTTGAAGCTACCAAAACCCTGGTGATTCCCATAACCGAGCAATAAAAAACCTCAACTTGCTCCCAGCCGTTACCCACACTGGCTCAGGAGCACCAAATTATAAGGGTTAATCCTCCGTCAACCCCAACCACACCCCCAGGGGCCCCGACATACCCCGTCGGGGTTCCCCCCCAAAATCACCAGGGGACCATCAATTCTGCCAATGAGGGGATCCATACCCGGATGAATCCCCGAACCAATTTTAAACCAACTTCAAGGACCCACCAATAAACAACACCACAACGAAGGCACCTTGAAACCCTTCAAGTGCCTGAGACCCCCCGCAAGCAAAGGGCCCTCTCAATACCTCCCTGCAAGCCAAGAGCCCATAAGTCAGTTCCCACCGCATTAAGGTGTACCCCGTCAGCCAACCAAAATTCCTCTTCCGTCCTTTCCAACTCAACATGCCGTATTGCTATACCCCCGTTCCGACTAACAAACTTCGAGATCGCCCTATTAACCTTCGCCCGCGCCTTGTTCAACCTGTCAACTGACCGCGCTTTCTGCCAACTCTTTCTCGCTACTATCTCTGACCAGACTATCGTTAGACCTGGAAACGACGCCCATAACCGTAACAAATCATGTTTGATGTCCTTTATCAAGATTCGAAAAGGACGCCCACCCAAATCATTCCCCCCGGCATGCAACACTAAGATGTCAGGAGGTCTGTCCAACCGGGCGTATCTATGCACCTTGTGAAGGTACGTTATTCCCATTTATAAAATTTTTATTCAAGATATAAAAAACACACCATTAATGGAAAAAATAGACCAAAAGGTCACAGTGAAATAAATACAGTGAACACATACAAAATATAATTCCAAATTCTGTGGGACCAGAGGGCTCAAGACTTAACTTGGAAATAGAAATATATTCAGGCAGCGCCACAAATAGAAGATTTTGGATGCTTGCTGTCCATGAACGTCCAAATGAATATAAGTCAGCACTCTCCAGGTGTCCCCTTGTTTCTTGTTAAATCAAGGAATGGCAACTGTTTCCTTCAGTATAGTAGAAGTAAGCCATTAAATTCAAGATTTACATCAATCTCCACCTCAACGCGTTTCCCCACATAATAAATATGTGGTTCATCAGGAGGCTACAAAACAGATAAGTTCTATCAGCAACGAATTGGAAAAAGTATTCACCTAGATTGCATACTCATACATTGCATCAAAAATAGGCATGTAAAATAACAGAACAACACAGTAATATAATAGTACCTGCCCAGGGAGAAAAGGTATTAGATGTGCAGATCCATGGCGTCCATCACACAGGATCAACGGCTAGTCAGGCAATGCTGAAAGGAATGTACTGCCATAGTCCAGAGAGGCGTCATGGAACTGCACAAAACTGGGAGATTTAAATAGCCCACGGTCTTCCAATCAGCTGTAGGCGGTCAAGGCAATCATACTGATGCCGATATCGCCACATGTGCGCATGCCTGATAGGATTGCGCACACTTGAGAAAAACCAGGGAGACTGATATATTGGAGGCGCCTCCGTCCACATCATGACTGCGCCTGCCCAGAGTCTCATTGGCAGCGTGCATGTGCCGACGGAGGCCCTCATGTGCCAAAAAGTAGATGGATATAAACACAAGGACTGCGCATGTCCGAGGATCATGAAAATCGTGACGCCCACAAGAGCGCCGCCGTCCAGATCACCACTACGCCTTCGCCAATCAACAGGCAGCGCGCACATGTGGACGGAGGCCTCAGGATGCCAAACTTAAGGGAAGGTAAATAGAAGCACAGCGCATGCGCAAAAACCAACGGAGCCTGCATATAGATAGTAGAATAGTGCAGAAAACCGTATATTATATGCGCAGGTATAAATTAATAAATACTAAGTGCCTCTTCCATGAATATAATATTGACTTTTAACCTCCATTAAAAAATATCCTTATGCATATTCATAACGATGATAGGGATTAGGGGGTCCCTTATTTGAGGAGGATATAAATAAGATAGATACCGAAAGGGGCGCCACGATAGACATGACCCTCATCTATAGCAACATATGCCACAGAGGCGTATATAATCATACAAGAGCGCCATATCAGATCAAATCCCTAGTAGGCACATAGATTACATAGACATAAAAATGGAACTTGATGAACGAACTGATAACATCATGCTGCATCAAATACTGTCAAAGGTATTCAACAGAAATACAATCGTTCCCAGTCAGACACATCCCCCAATAAATGAGGGTACATCTGTAACCAGGCTCCCATAGCAAGGATTTACAATGCATAGATATTTACCAACAATATGGTCCATTCCAAAAGGAAAGGAAGTTTGTAAAGTAGAGCAAAACAGGTTTAAACTATACAAATTTTAACACCGCTTCAAAGCTAAGTGGGAAGGAAGCAGCCAAAGGAAAGCTGTTCATTCAGCCCCCTTGGGGTTAGAGATCCCATTTTGAATATCCAGGCGGATTCCTTCTGCAATAATGTCCTATCAAAGTCCCCTCCCCTAAGGTTGGGTTTCACCACCTCCAAAATGGAAAATCGGATTTGGGCTACATCTCCCCCATGTATCATATTGATGTGACGGGAAATTGAGGTATCCCTTTCATTCCTAATATCCGAGAGATGTTCACCCACCCGCCTCCGGAGTTCTCTAAGGGTCTTACCTATATAGTCAAGGGGACAAGTACAGGTAGCCCTATAGACAACTCCGGAGGTTTTACAATTGCCAAAATCACGCAGAGGGAAAATCTTCCCTGTAGCTGCACTAATCACCCTTTTACACTGTTCCATAGATCCACAGTATTTACAATTCCCACAACGAAACATCCCACAGATGCGTCTATCTAACCAAGTCCCCTGAGGTTTAGGTCCCTGGTACATGCTATGTACTAGCTTGTCGCCTATGGTACGACCCCGCCTGTAAGTAATACTTGGAAGCTTATTGATATATTTCACCAGATCAGGGTCAGCTCTCAGAATCTTCCAGTGCTTTTTTATCACTGAGAAGACTCTTTCAGACTGTACATCATATGTACCAATAATACGTGTAATGTTCTGATCATTATCACGCACCCGGGGGACCATGATGTTATGCCTCTTAGTATTCTTAGCAAAAGCATAAGATTGCTGAATGATCTTTTTTGGGTAGCCACGGTCTAAAAATCGACCGAACAGGTCAGTGGCCTGTGCCTTAAAGTCTTCTTCCCTAGAGCAGTTTCTGCGTATTCGCAGAAACTGCCCTTTAGGGATACCCCTCTTGAGGGGAATAGGATGGTGGCTGTCCCATTTCAAAAGGGAATTGGTCGCTGTGGGTTTTCGGTGGGTCAAAGTGTGAATCTTACCCCCCTCATCTTTTTGTATGACCAGGTCCAAAAAGGTGATGGATGTCGGGTCGCAGGTGTGGGTGAATCTCAGGCCTAAGGAATTGTTGTTGAGGCCCTTAACAAATTTCTCAAACTCAAAAATAGACCCTGTCCAGAGGATGAGAATGTCATCAATGTATCGGACCCATAGTCCGATACATTGATGAGGTTCCCCATCCTCTCCCCCAAAAACCACTGTTTCTTCCCACCAGCCCAGGTACAGGTTCGCATAACTGGGGGCACAAGGGCTCCCCATTGCTGTACCCCTGAGCTGGTGGAAATACTTAGTGTTAAATAAAAAATAATTATGATACAGGGTAAAGGATAGGAGCTTTCCAACAAACCTGTTATGCCTCACACAATCCACAGCCCTTGATCTCAGAAAAAAATCCACTGCCCTGAGTCCCAGGTCATGGGGAATGGAACTGTAGAGTGCCTCGACGTCAATGGAGGCCAGGATGGTGTCCGGGCCCACATCGACGTCTTCGAGAATTTGCAAAAGGTGGGGGGTGTCCCGGACATAAGAAGGGAGGGATGTAACGAAGGGGCGTAAAACCCTGTCAACATAATTGCCAATATTCTGGGACAAGGAGTTAATGCCTGCCACAATGGGCCTACCCTTCAAAGGTTCAAGACCCTTGTGCACCTTTGGAAGTGCATAGAAGACCGGTATCACTGGGTGTTGCGGTACCAGATATTCATATTCACCCAGCGATATCAGGTTATCCTGCCTAGCCTCATTAAGTATAGTGTGAAGGATATCAGTGTAGGCTTTTGTGGGGTCACATGTTAATCGTTCATAGGTATCCAAATCATCAAGCAAAGCATGACACATGTCGAGATATTTCGTGTGGCTTAAGACCACAAGGTTACCGCCCTTATCCGATTGCTTGATGATAAGATCCCTATTTTTTGATAGTCGGTCCAATGCCTGGAATTCACCTTCCGTAAGGTTAGACCCTATGCCATATAGAGAGTGAGGTATTTTTTGGAGGTCCTCTTGTACAAGTTTTAGAAAGATATCAATACTAGTACAATTGGTGGTAGGAGGAGATTTTTTACTTGGTCTCCTTAAATCAGTAAAGGGACCATCACCCCTCCCCCTACTGTTGTCCCTAAGTAGATCAGAAAGGGACTGAAAACATTCAAAGTCCTCCTCTAATATACCTAAGTCCCTACACTGTTCCCTAGTGTGATGTTCAAAAAACAATTTCCACCTAAGCTTTCTTCCAAAGAGTTCCAGGTCCTTAATCCAGCCAAAACAATCGAACCTATTGGAGGGAATGAAACCCAACCCCTTAGATAACACTGTATAATCTTCATGAGATAGAGAGGTATCGGAAAGATTTAATATCCTCCCCTGGCTTGATGGGCTCTGGTATGGGGGTACTGGCCCCCCATATACCGCTGCTCCAAAAAAGAAGAAGAACCAGAGGGGCCAGATGGCACATGCTGTGGCCCCCGATGCCCAAATTGGCCCCCTTTCCTTTTCCTTGATTTCCTTGGGCCTATCCATGAATGAGGGTTATGAGGTAAAGCGGCAGAGGAGTTCGTATTGGTCCTAGATCTCTCGGAGTCTGACGTATCCAGATCCGAGGATGATACTACTGAAGGTTGTCTAGTGGGAGGTTGAAAAGCCCTATCCTCCCTATATTCTGCGAGGTCTCTAACAAACTGAGAGTGTTTCCTCTCTTTAAGGTTGTTTTGAAACCTTTCTATTGAGGTCTGCAGTAACCCTTCCCTTCTAATAAAATCTGGGTCACTTTTTAGGCGTAGAGTATTATCAATAGCCGTATTCAACACAGTGGTAGATGTTGCAAAAAGCTTTTTCTCCTCATCAAGTAGCAGATTCATAAGTCTTAAGGAGGATGCTGTAGATTCCTTCCGCCACAGGACCAAAAAACTCTCAGATGCTGTTCTTGGGGATGGATGTATATTAATTCTAAGCCCCCTAGGGACGATTTGATGTTTAAGATAGTTTTCAAGGCCTTTAATCTCCCACCAAGATCGAATATTATTCTTATAAAGGGCAAAAAGTTCCTTAAAGGAATCTTTCAAATTTGAACCCGTGTTACTAGAGGAAAATTCCTCAGTAGAAAACACTTGACTAGCTTCCTCAACCCAAGATGCTGTATTAACGGGACCTGTTAGAAATCCTGCCATACTTCACAAATTAGGTCTAGAAAAATTAGGGACAAAGCCCGGGAATATTTATAAACAGTGAAGGTACGTTATTCCCATTTATAAAATTTTTATTCAAGATATAAAAAACACACCATTAATGGAAAAAATAGACCAAAAGGTCACAGTGAAATAAATACAGTGAACACATACAAAATATAATTCCAAATTCTGTGGGACCAGAGGGCTCAAGACTTAACTTGGAAATAGAAATATATTCAGGCAGCGCCACAAATAGAAGATTTTGGATGCTTGCTGTCCATGAACGTCCAAATGAATATAAGTCAGCACTCTCCAGGTGTCCCCTTGTTTCTTGTTAAATCAAGGAATGGCAACTGTTTCCTTCAGTATAGTAGAAGTAAGCCATTAAATTCAAGATTTACATCAATCTCCACCTCAACGCGTTTCCCCACATAATAAATATGTGGTTCATCAGGAGGCTACAAAACAGATAAGTTCTATCAGCAACGAATTGGAAAAAGTATTCACCTAGATTGCATACTCATACATTGCATCAAAAATAGGCATGTAAAATAACAGAACAACACAGTAATATAATAGTACCTGCCCAGGGAGAAAAGGTATTAGATGTGCAGATCCATGGCGTCCATCACACAGGATCAACGGCTAGTCAGGCAATGCTGAAAGGAATGTACTGCCATAGTCCAGAGAGGCGTCATGGAACTGCACAAAACTGGGAGATTTATATAGCCCACGGTCTTCCAATCAGCTGTAGGCGGTCAAGGCAATCATACTGATGCCGATATCGCCACATGTGCGCATGCCTGATAGGATTGCGCACACTTGAGAAAAACCAGGGAGACTGATATATTGGAGGCGCCTCCGTCCACATCATGACTGCGCCTGCCCAGAGTCTCATTGGCAGCGTGCATGTGCCGACGGAGGCCCTCATGTGCCAAAAAGTAGATGGATATAAACACAAGGACTGCGCATGTCCGAGGATCATGAAAATCGTGACGCCCACAAGAGCGCCGCCGTCCAGATCACCACTACGCCTTCGCCAATCAACAGGCAGCGCGCACATGTGGACGGAGGCCTCAGGATGCCAAACTTAAGGGAAGGTAAATAGAAGCACAGCGCATGCGCAAAAACCAACGGAGCCTGCATATAGATAGTAGAATAGTGCAGAAAACCGTATATTATATGCGCAGGTATAAATTAATAAATACTAAGTGCCTCTTCCATGAATATAATATTGACTTTTAACCTCCATTAAAAAATATCCTTATGCATATTCATAACGATGATAGGGATTAGGGGGTCCCTTATTTGAGGAGGATATAAATAAGATAGATACCGAAAGGGGCGCCACGATAGACATGACCCTCATCTATAGCAACATATGCCACAGAGGCGTATATAATCATACAAGAGCGCCATATCAGATCAAATCCCTAGTAGGCACATAGATTACATAGACATAAAAATGGAACTTGATGAACGAACTGATAACATCATGCTGCATCAAATACTGTCAAAGGTATTCAACAGAAATACAATCGTTCCCAGTCAGACACATCCCCCAATAAATGAGGGTACATCTGTAACCAGGCTCCCATAGCAAGGATTTACAATGCATAGATATTTACCAACAATATGGTCCATTCCAAAAGGAAAGGAAGTTTGTAAAGTAGAGCAAAACAGGTTTAAACTATACAAATTTTAACACCGCTTCAAAGCTAAGTGGGAAGGAAGCAGCCAAAGGAAAGCTGTTCATTCAGCCCCCTTGGGGTTAGAGATCCCATTTTGAATATCCAGGCGGATTCCTTCTGCAATAATGTCCTATCAAAGTCCCCTCCCCTAAGGTTGGGTTTCACCACCTCCAAAATGGAAAATCGGATTTGGGCTACATCTCCCCCATGTATCATATTGATGTGACGGGAAATTGAGGTATCCCTTTCATTCCTAATATCCGAGAGATGTTCACCCACCCGCCTCCGGAGTTCTCTAAGGGTCTTACCTATATAGTCAAGGGGACAAGTACAGGTAGCCCTATAGACAACTCCGGAGGTTTTACAATTGCCAAAATATTGGCAATTATGTTGACAGGGTTTTACGCCCCTTCGTTACATCCCTCCCTTCTTATGTCCGGGACACCCCCCACCTTTTGCAAATTCTCGAAGACGTCGATGTGGGCCCGGACACCATCCTGGCCTCCATTGATGTCGAGGCACTCTACAGTTCCATTCCCCATGACCTGGGACTCAGGGCAGTGGATTTTTTTCTGAGATCAAGGGCTGTGGATTGTGTGAGGCATAACAGGTTTGTTGGAAAGCTCCTATCCTTTACCCTGTATCATAATTATTTTTTATTTAACACTAAGTATTTCCACCAGCTCAGGGGTACAGCAATGGGGAGCCCTTGTGCCCCCAGTTATGCGAACCTGTACCTGGGCTGGTGGGAAGAAACAGTGGTTTTTGGGGGAGAGGATGGGGAACCTCATCAATGTATCGGACTATGGGTCCGATACATTGATGACATTCTCATCCTCTGGACAGGGTCTATTTTTGAGTTTGAGAAATTTGTTAAGGGCCTCAACAACAATTCCTTAGGCCTGAGATTCACCCACACCTGCGACCCGACATCCATCACCTTTTTGGACCTGGTCATACAAAAAGATGAGGGGGGTAAGATTCACACTTTGACCCACCGAAAACCCACAGCGACCAATTCCCTTTTGAAATGGGACAGCCACCATCCTATTCCCCTCAAGAGGGGTATCCCTAAAGGGCAGTTTCTGCGAATACGCAGAAACTGCTCTAGGGAAGAAGACTTTAAGGCACAGGCCACTGACCTGTTCGGTCGATTTTTAGACCGTGGCTACCCAAAAAAGATCATTCAGCAATCTTATGCTTTTGCTAAGAATACTAAGAGGCATAACATCATGGTCCCCCGGGTGCGTGATAATGATCAGAACATTACACGTATTATTGGTACATATGATGTACAGTCTGAAAGAGTCTTCTCAGTGATAAAAAAGCACTGGAAGATTCTGAGAGCTGACCCTGATCTGGTGAAATATATCAATAAGCTTCCAAGTATTACTTACAGGCGGGGTCGTACCATAGGCGACAAGCTAGTACATAGCATGTACCAGGGACCTAAACCTCAGGGGACTTGGTTAGATAGACGCATCTGTGGGATGTTTCGTTGTGGGAATTGTAAATACTGTGGATCTATGGAACAGTGTAAAAGGGTGATTAGTGCAGCTACAGGGAAGATTTTCCCTCTGCGTGATTTTGGCAATTGTAAAACCTCCGGAGTTGTCTATAGGGCTACCTGTACTTGTCCCCTTGACTATATAGGTAAGACCCTTAGAGAACTCCGGAGGCGGGTGGGTGAACATCTCTCGGATATTAGGAATGAAAGGGATACCTCAATTTCCCGTCACATCAATATGATACATGGGGGAGATGTAGCCCAAATCCGATTTTCCATTTTGGAGGTGGTGAAACCCAACCTTAGGGGAGGGGACTTTGATAGGACATTATTGCAGAAGGAATCCGCCTGGATATTCAAAATGGGATCTCTAACCCCAAGGGGGCTGAATGAACAGCTTTCCTTTGGCTGCTTCCTTCCCACTTAGCTTTGAAGCGGTGTTAAAATTTGTATAGTTTAAACCTGTTTTGCTCTACTTTACAAACTTCCTTTCCTTTTGGAATGGACCATATTGTTGGTAAATATCTATGCATTGTAAATCCTTGCTATGGGAGCCTGGTTACAGATGTACCCTCATTTATTGGGGGATGTGTCTGACTGGGAACGATTGTATTTCTGTTGAATACCTTTGACAGTATTTGATGCAGCATGATGTTATCAGTTCGTTCATCAAGTTCCATTTTTATGTCTATGTAATCTATGTGCCTACTAGGGATTTGATCTGATATGGCGCTCTTGTATGATTATATACGCCTCTGTGGCATATGTTGCTATAGATGAGGGTCATGTCTATCGTGGCGCCCCTTTCGGTATCTATCTTATTTATATCCTCCTCAAATAAGGGACCCCCTAATCCCTATCATCGTTATGAATATGCATAAGGATATTTTTTAATGGAGGTTAAAAGTCAATATTATATTCATGGAAGAGGCACTTAGTATTTATTAATTTATACCTGCGCATATAATATACGGTTTTCTGCACTATTCTACTATCTATATGCAGGCTCCGTTGGTTTTTGCGCATGCGCTGTGCTTCTATTTACCTTCCCTTAAGTTTGGCATCCTGAGGCCTCCGTCCACATGTGCGCGCTGCCTGTTGATTGGCGAAGGCGTAGTGGTGATCTGGACGGCGGCGCTCTTGTGGGCGTCACGATTTTCATGATCCTCGGACATGCGCAGTCCTTGTGTTTATATCCATCTACTTTTTGGCACATGAGGGCCTCCGTCGGCACATGCACGCTGCCAATGAGACTCTGGGCAGGCGCAGTCATGATGTGGACGGAGGCGCCTCCAATATATCAGTCTCCCTGGTTTTTCTCAAGTGTGCGCAATCCTATCAGGCATGCGCACATGTGGCGATATCGGCATCAGTATGATTGCCTTGACCGCCTACAGCTGATTGGAAGACCGTGGGCTATATAAATCTCCCAGTTTTGTGCAGTTCCATGACGCCTCTCTGGACTATGGCAGTACATTCCTTTCAGCATTGCCTGACTAGCCGTTGATCCTGTGTGATGGACGCCATGGATCTGCACATCTAATACCTTTTCTCCCTGGGCAGGTACTATTATATTACTGTGTTGTTCTGTTATTTTACATGCCTATTTTTGATGCAATGTATGAGTATGCAATCTAGGTGAATACTTTTTCCAATTCGTTGCTG
>NW_027444562.1:0-20841 GCF_048569485.1 Anomaloglossus baeobatrachus | reverse complement strand
CCTGCTGGGGATAATACAGTGTATGATGTCACCTGCTGGGGATAATACAGTGTATGATGTCACCTGCTGGGATAATACAGTGTATGATGTCACCTGCTGGGATAATACAGTGTATGATGTCACCTGCTGGGGATAATACAGTGTATGATGTCACCTGCTGGGATAATACAGTGTATGATGTCACCTGCTGGGATAATACAGTGTATGATGTCACCTGCTGGGGTAATACAGTGTATGATGTCACCTGCTGGGGATAATACAGTGTATGATGTCACCTGCTGGGGATAATAGAGTGTATGATGTCACCTGCTGGGGATAATAGAGTGTATGATGTCACCTGCTGGGGTAATACAGTGTATGATGTCACCTGCTGGGGATAATACAGTGTATGATGTCACCTGCTGGGGATAATACAGTGTATGATGTCACCTGCTGGGGATAATACAGTGTATGATGTCACCTGCTGGGGATAATAGAGTGTATGATGTCACCTGCTGGGGATAATACGAGTGTATGATGTCACCTGCTGGGGTAATACAGTGTATGATGTCACCTGCTGGGGATAATACAGTGTATGATGTCACCTGCTGGGGATAATACAGTGTATGATGTCACCTGCTGGGGATAATACGAGTGTATGATGTCACCTGCTGGGGATAATAGCAGTGTATGATGTCACCTGCTGGGGATAATACAGTGTATGATGTCACCTGCTGGGGTTAATACAGTGTATGATGTCACCTGCTGGGGATAATACAGTGTATGATGTCACCTGCTGGGATAATACAGTGTATGATGTCACCTGCTGGGATACGGTATGATGTCACCTGCTGGATAATACAGTGTATGATGTCACCTGCTGGGATAATACCGTGTATGATGTCACCTGCTGGGATAATACAGTGTATGATGTCACCTGCTGGGATAATACAGTGTATGATGTCACCTGCTGGGATAATACAGTGTATGATGTCACCTGCTGGGATAATACCGTGTATGATGTCACCTGCTGGGGTAATACAGTGTATGATGTCACCTGCTGGGATAATACAGTGTATGATGTCACCTGCTGGGATAATACAGTGTATGATGTCACCTGCTGGGGTAATACAGTGTATGATGTCACCTGCTGGGGATAATACAGTGTATGATGTCACCTGCTGGGATAATACCGTGTATGATGTCACCTGCTGGGGTAATACAGTGTATGATGTCACCTGCTGGGATAATACAGTGTATGATGTCACCTGCTGGGATAATACCGTGTATGATGTCACCTGCTGGGGTAATACAGTGTATGATGTCACCTGCTGGGATAATACAGTGTATGATGTCACCTGCTGGGGTAATACAGTGTATGATGTCACCTGCTGGGATAATACAGTGTATGATGTCACCTGCTGGGATAATACAGTGTATGATGTCACCTGCTGGGGTAATACAGTGTATGATGTCACCTGCTGGGGATAATACAGTGTATGATGTCACCTGCTGGGATAATACAGTGTATGATGTCACCTGCTGGGGTAATACAGTGTATGATGTCACCTGCTGGGATAATACAGTGTATGATGTCACCTGCTGGGATAATACAGTGTATGATGTCACCTGCTGGGGATAATACAGTGTATGATGTCACCTGCTGGGGTAATACAGTGTATGATGTCACCTGCTGGGATAATACAGTGTATGATGTCACCTGCTGGGATAATACCGTGTATGATGTCACCTGCTGGGGTAATACAGTGTATGATGTCACCTGCTGGGATAATACAGTGTATGATGTCACCTGCTGGGATAATACAGTGTATGATGTCACCTGCTGGGATAATACAGTGTATGATGTCACCTGCTGGGATAATACAGTGTATGATGTCACCTGCTGGGGTAATACAGTGTATGATGTCACCTGCTGGGGATAATACAGTGTATGATGTCACCTGCTGGGATAATACAGTGTATGATGTCACCTGCTGGGGTAATACAGTGTATGATGTCACCTGCTGGGATAATACAGTGTATGATGTCACCTGCTGGGGATAATACAGTGTATGATGTCACCTGCTGGGATAATACAGTGTATGATGTCACCTGCTGGGGATAATACAGTGTATGATGTCACCTGCTGGGATAATACAGTGTATGATGTCACCTGCTGGGATAATACAGTGTATGATGTCCTGGGGAAGTATGATGTCACCTGCTGGGGTAATACAGTGTATGATGTCACCTGCTGGGGTAATACAGTGTATGATGTCACCTGCTGGGATAATACAGTGTATGATGTCACCTGCTGGGGATAATACAGTGTATGATGTCACCTGCTGGGGTAATACAGTGTATGATGTCACCTGCTGGGTAATACAGTGTATGATGTCACCTGCTGGGATAATACCGTGTATGATGTCACCTGCTGGGGTAATACAGTGTATGATGTCACCTGCTGGGATAATACAGTGTATGATGTCACCTGCTGGGATAATACAGTGTATGATGTCACCTGCTGGGATAATACAGTGTATGATGTCACCTGCTGGGATAATACAGTGTATGATGTCACCTGCTGGGATAATACAGTGTATGATGTCACCTGCTGGGATAATACAGTGTATGATGTCACCTGCTGGGGATAATACAGTGTATGATGTCACCTGCTGGGGATAATACAGTGTATGATGTCACCTGCTGGGATAATACAGTGTATGATGTCACCTGCTGGGATAATACAGTGTATGATGTCACCTGCTGGGGATAATACAGTGTATGATGTCACCTGCTGGGGATAATACAGTGTATGATGTCACCTGCTGGGATAATACAGTGTATGATGTCACCTGCTGGGGATAATACAGTGTATGATGTCACCTGCTGGGATAATACCGTGTATGATGTCACCTGCTGGGGTAATACAGTGTATGATGTCACCTGCTGGGATAATACAGTGTATGATGTCACCTGCTGGGGATAATACAGTGTATGATGTCACCTGCTGGGGATAATACAGTGTATGATGTCACCTGCTGGGGATAATACAGTGTATGATGTCACCTGCTGGGGATAATACAGTGTATGATGTCACCTGCTGGGGATAATACAGTGTATGATGTCACCTGCTGGGGATAATACAGTGTATGATGTCACCTGCTGGGGTAATACAGTGTATGATGTCACCTGCTGGGGTAATACAGTGTATGATGTCACCTGCTGGGGATAATACAGTGTATGATGTCACCTGCTGGGGTAATACAGTGTATGATGTCACCTGCTGGGGTAATACAGTGTATGATGTCACCTGCTGGGGTAATACAGTGTATGATGTCACCTGCTGGGGTAATACAGTGTATGATGTCACCTGCTGGGGATAATACAGTGTATGATGTCACCTGCTGGGGTAATACAGTGTATGATGTCACCTGCTGGGGATAATACAGTGTATGATGTCACCTGCTGGGGATAATACAGTGTATGATGTCACCTGCTGGGGATAATACAGTGTATGATGTCACCTGCTGGGATAATACAGTGTATGATGTCACCTGCTGGGATAATACAGTGTATGATGTCACCTGCTGGGGTAATTCAGCTTCCGTATGATAATTGATGACCCTCACATCCAATATGGTGGCCCTACAGTCTTCCAATAGTTTGATCTCCCACTGCCCCATCAGACAGCCTTCTACACGGAATGATGAGCACCATATTTCTCCGTAGACAGTGTAATAGCCTCCACAGACATTAATCATGGTGCTCATAGTCCCACACACAGTATGATGGCCACCAGAGCCCGTTATTTGCTGTGTGTCCCCACACAGCCCCCTACATAAAGTATGAGGTGGAATACAGCTCGTCAGATGGTATGTTACACCGCATCCCTATATACAGTATGAGACCACACATTCACACAGCAAAAAGATTTACCTTGCTTCTGTTGCTCTGCTCCGTCTTTTGCTGAGGATACCGAAATTGGAACGCAGGGTTAGGCAGTCGCATGGTGCGTCCCATGGGCCACTGTTTTTAAGCCTTTAGCCAGACAGGAACAGCCAGAGGGACGGATGTGGCCTGCGAGACGCACTTTGCACAGGTCTGGCGTAGAGGATAAGAAAACAAATTTTACAATAATATTAAAATTTCATACAAGATCTCCAGAGCCTCCCGTAGACAACCCTGCCTCTTCTCCAGGGCCTCCCGTAGGCAAGCCTGCCTCTTCTCCAGGGCCTCCCGTAGGCAAGCCTTCCTTTTCTCCAGGGCCTCCTGTAGGCAAGCCTGCCTCTTCTCCAGGGCCTTCCGTAGGCAAGCCTGCCTCTTCTCCAGGGCCTCCTGTAGGCAAGTCTGCCTTTTCTCCAGGAACTCCTGTAGGCAAGCCTGCCTCTTCTCCAGGGCCTTCCGTAGGCAAGCCTTCCTCTTCTCCAGGGCCTCCTGTAGGCAAGTCTGCCTTTTCTCCAGGAACTCCTGTAGGCAAGCCTGCCTCTTCTCCAGGGCCTTCCGTAGGCAAGCCTTCCTCTTCTCCAGGGCCTCCTGTAGGCAAGTCTGCCTTTTCTCCAGGAACTCCTGTAGGCAAGCCTGCCTCTTCTCCAGGACTTCCCGTAGGCAACCCTGCCTCTTCTCCAGGGCCTCCCGTAGGCAAGCCTTCCTCTTCTCCTGGGCCTCCCATAGGCAAGCCTGCCTTTTCTCCAGGGCCTCCCATAGGCAAGCCTGCCTTTTCTCCAGGGCCTCCCATAGGCAAGCCTGCCTCTTTTCCAGGGCCTCCCGTAGGCAAGCCTGCCTCTTTTCCAGGGTCCACCCGTAATCAAGCCTGCCTCATCTCCGGTGACCATCCGTAGGCTAGTCTGCCTCTTCTCCAGGGCCTCCCGTAGACAAGCCTGCTTCTTCTCCAGGGCCTCCCGTAGACAAGCCTGCCTCTTCTCCAGGACCTCCCGTAGACAAGCCTGCCTCTTCTCCTGGGCCTCTCGTAGACAACCTTGTCTTTTCTCCAGGGCCTCCCGCACACAAGCCGGCCTCTTCTCCAGGGCCTCCCGCACACAAGCCGGCCTCTTCTCCAGGACCTCCCATAGACAAGCCTGCCTCTTCTCCAGGACCTCTTGTAGACAAGCCTGCCTCTTCTCCAGGGCCTCCCGTAGACAAGCCTGCCTCTTCTCCAGGGCCTCCCGTAGACAAGCCTGCTTCTTCTCCAGGGCCTCCAGTAGACAACCCTGTCTTTTCTCCAGGGCCTCCCTTAGGCTACTTTCACACATCCGGTTTGAGCCCTGCGGCTCAATCCGGCTGTGAAAACTATGCAACGGATGCGGTGAAAACACCGCATCCTTTGCATAAGTTTTTACATGCGGCCGGTCCGTTTTTTTCCGGTTGCGGCATGCTACTGAGCATGCGCAGTGGAAAATACCGCATGCGGCGACCGGATGCGGTTTTTTCCGCATCGCGCCGCATCCGGCCTCCATAGGGATGCATTGAAAAATGCGCCGCAGCGGCCGGATGCGGCGCGATGCGGTGTTTTTTGCCGGAGCAAAAAACGTTGCAGGGAACGTTCGATCCGGCCGCCGCATCGGCTACATCTGCCGCATGCGGCAAAAACCGGACCGAACGCAAGCCCCTGCGGCACAATGCGGCACTAATGTAAGTCAATGCAAAAAAAACCGCAATCGGCGTTACAAAAGCCGGTTGCGGTTTTTCTGCAGAACGCCGTATTGTGCCGCAGAGCAAAAATCCGGATGTGTGAAAGTACCCTTAGACAATCCTCTCTTTTCTCCAGGGCCTCTTGTAGACAAGCCTGCCTCTTCTCCAGGGCCTCTTGTAGACAAGTCCTACTCTCCTCTTCTAAAGGTTCTAGAGGACTTCCTACAGACAACCTCTCCCGTTTTCTTTTCCAAGAATTCCCTTAGGCAACCTCTCTCCCGTTCTCTCCACCTTTTCTCAAGAACTTCCTGCTGATAACCCTTCCTTTCGTCTCTAACTGCTTGTAGACAAAATGACCGCTTCTCATTTTTGTTATCCCTCTGTCCACACATCACAAGACTAGAGGGCCTTGGGTGAGGTAACCTGGATGAGGCTGGAATTGTAGAAATTGGCTGGAAACTCTTATCTCCATTCCTCTGACTGTAAAGCAGTTGTCTCCTGGTTTTAGGACTGCGGTTTGGCCTTGGTTTCCCTCTGGGCAGCCATCCTGCTGCCCCCCCCCCGTCCTGCTGTCCCCCGTCCTGCTGTCCCCCGTCCTGCTGTCCCCCGTCCTGCTGTCCCCCGTCCTGCTGTCCCCCGTCCTCCTGTACCCCGTCCTCCTGCCCTCCGTCCCGCTGTCCTCCCTCCTGCTGTCCCCCGTCCTGCTGTACCCTCATCCCGCTGTCCCCCGTCCTGCTGTCCCCTGTCCCTCTGCCCCCTGTCCTGCTGTCCTCACTCCTGCTGTCCTCCATCTTGCTGCCCCCCATCCCGCTGTCCTCCTTCCCACTTTCCTCCGTCCTGCTGTCCCCTGTCCCCCGTCCCTCTGCCCCCTGTACTGCTGTCCTCTGTCCTGCTGTCCTCCGTCTTGCTGCCCCCCATCCTGCTGTCCCCCGTCCTGCCCTACCTCCTGCTGCCCCCTGTCCTCCCTCCTGCTGTCCTCCCTCCTGCTGTCCTCCCTCCTGCTGTCACCCGTCCTCCTGTCCCCGTCCTCCTGTCCTGCTGCTTTCCTTCCTGCTGCCCTCAGTCCTCCATCCCGCAGCCCTCCGTCTTTCTGTCCCCCGTCCTGCTGTCCCCCGTCCCGCTGTCCTCCCTCCTGTTGCCCCCTGTCCCACTGTCCTCCATCCTGCTGTCCTCCCTCCTGCTGTTCTCCGTCTTGCTGCCCCCCGTCCCGCTGCCCCCTGTCCTGCTGCCCTCCATCCCGCAGCCCCCCATCCCGCTGACCTCCGTCCTACTGTCCTCCATCCCGCAGCCCCCCATCCCGCTGCCCTCCGTCCTGCTGTCCCCCCGTCTTGCTGCCCCGTCCTACTGTCCTCCATCTTGCTGCCCTCCGCCTTGCTTCCCCCCGTCATGCTGTCCCCCGTCCTCCTGTACCCCGTCCTCCTGTACCCCGTCCTGCTGCCCTCCGTCCCGCTGTCCTCCCTCCTGCTGTCCCCCGTCCTGCTATACCCTCATCCCGCTGTCCCCCGTCCTGCTGTCCCCTGTCCCTCTGCCCCCTGTCCTGCTGTCCTCACTCCTGCTGTCCTCCATCTTGCTGCCCCCCATCCCGCTGTCCTCCTTCCCGCTTTCCTCCGTCCTGCTGTCCCCTGTCCTGCTGTCCCCCGTCCCTCTGCCCCCTGTACTGCTGTCCTCCGTCCTGCTGTCCTCCGTCCTGCTGCCCCCCATCCTGCTGTCCCCCGTCCTGCCCTACCTCCTGCTGCCCCCTGTCCTCCCTCCTGCTGCCCCCTGTCCCACTGTCCTCCCTCCTGCTGTCCTCCCTCCTGCTGTCCTCCCTCCTGCTGTCCTCCCTCCTGCTGTCCTCCCTCCTGCTGTCACCCGTCCTCCTGTCCCCGTCCTCCTGTCCTGCTGCTTTCCGTCCTGCTGCCCTCAGTCCTCCATCCCGCAGCCCTCCGTCTTTCTGTCCCCCGTCCTGCTGTCCCCCGTCCCGCTGTCCTCCCTCCTGTTGCCCCCTGTCCCACTGTCCTCCATCCTGCTGTCCTCCCTCCTGCTGTTCTCCGTCTTGCTGCCCCCCGTCCCGCTGCCCCCTGTCCTGCAGCCCCCCATCCCGCTGCCCTCCGTCCTGCTGTCCTCCATCCCGCAGCCCCCCATCCCGCTGCCCTCCGTCCTGCTGTCCTCCATCCCGCAGCCCCCCATCTCGCTGCCCTCTGTCCTCCTGTCCCCCCGTCTTGCTGCCCCCGTCCTACTGTCCTCCATCTTGCTGCCCTCCGCCTTGCTTTCCCCCGTCCTGTTGTCCCCCGTCTTGCTGGCCCCCGTCCTGTTGTCCCCCGTCTTGCTGTCCCCCGTCTTGCTGTCACCCGTCCCGTTGCTCCCCCGTCCCGTTGCTCCCCCGTCCTGCTGTCCCCCGTCCTGCTGTCCCCCGTCCCGCTGCTCCCCCGTCCCGCTGCCCTCCGTCTTGCTTTCCCCCGTCCTGCTGTCCCCCGTCTTGCTGCCCCTGTCCTGTTGTCCCCCGTCTTGCTGCCCCTGTCCTGTTGTCCCCCGTCTTGCTGCCCCTGTCCTGTTGTCCCCCGTCTTGCTGCCCCTGTCCTGTTGTCCCCCGTCTTGCTGCCCCTGTCCTGTTGTCCCCCGTCTTGCTGCCCCTGTCCTGTTGTCCCCCGTCTTGCTGCCCCTGTCCTGTTGTCCCCCGTCTTGCTGTCCCCCGTCTTGCTGTCACCCGTCCTGTTGCTCCCCCGTCCCGTTGCTCCCCCGTCCTGCTGTCCCCCGTCCTGCTGTCCCCCGTCCCGCTGCTCCCCCGTCCCGCTGCCCTCCGTCTTGCTTTCCCCCGTCCTGCTGTCCCCCGTCTTGCTGCCCCTGTCCTGTTGTCCCCCGTCTTGCTGCCCCTGTCCTGTTGTCCCCCGTCTTGCTGCCCCTGTCCTGTTGTCCCCCGTCTTGCTGCCCCTGTCCTGTTGTCCCCCGTCTTGCTGCCCCTGTCCTGTTGTCCCCGTCTTGCTGTCCCCCGTCTTGCTGTCACCCGTCCCGTTGCTCCCCCGTCCCGTTGCTCCCCCGTCCTGCTGTCCCCCGTCCTGCTGTCCCCCGTCCCGCTGCTCCCCCGTCCCGCTGCCCTCCGTCTTGCTTTCCCCCGTCCTGCTGTCCCCCGTCTTGCTGCCCCTGTCCTGTTGTCCCCCGTCTTGCTGCCCCTGTCCTGTTGTCCCCCGTCTTGCTGCCCTTGTCCTGTTGTCCCCCGTCTTGCTGTCCCCCATCCTGCTGTCCCCCGTCCTGCTGTCCCCCGTCTTGCTGTCCCCCGTCTTGCTGTCCCCGTCTTGCTGTCCCCGTCTTGCTGTCCCCGTCCTGCTGTCCCCCGTCCTGCTGTCCCCACGTCCTGCTGTCCCCCGTCCTGCTGTCCCCCGTCTTGCTGTCCCCCGTCTTGCTGTCCCCCGTCTTGCTGTCCCACGTCCTGCTGTCCCCCGTCTTGCTGTCCCCCGTCTTGCTGTCCCCCGTCCTGCTGTCCCACGTCTTGCTGTCCCCCGTCTTGCTGTCCCCCGTCTTGCTGTCCCCCGTCTTGCTGTCCCCCGTCTTGCTGTCCCCCGTCTTGCTGTCCCCCGTCTTGCTGTCCCCCGTCTTGCTGTCCCCCGTCCTGCTGTCCCCCGTCTTGCTGTCCCACGTCCTGCTGTCCCCGTCTTGCTGTCCCCGTCTTGCTGTCCCCCGTCTTGCTGTCCCCGTCTTGCTGTCCCCCGTCTTGCTGTCCCCCGTCTTGCTGTCCCCCGTCTTGCTGTCCCCCGTCCTGCTGCTCCCCCGTCTTGCTGTCACCCGTCCCGCTGCTCCCCCGTCCTGCTGTCCCCCGTCTTGCTGTCCCCCGTCTTGCTGTCCCCCGTCTTGCTGTCCCCCGTCCTGCTGTCCCCCGTCTTGCTGTCCCCCGTCTTGCTGTCCCCCGTCTTGCTGTCCCCCGTCTTGCTGTTTCCCGTCCTGCTGTCACCCGTCCCGCTGCCCTCCGTCCTGCTGTCCCCCGTCCTGCTGTCCCCCGTCTTGCTGTCCCCCGTCTTGCTGTCCCCCGTCTTGCTGTCCCCCGTCCTGCTGTCCCCCGTCTTGCTGTCCCCCGTCTTGCTGTCCCCCGTCTTGCTGTCAACCGTCTTGCTGTTTCCCGTCCTGCTGTCCCCCGTCTTGCTGTCCCCCGTCTTGCTGTCCCCCGTCTTGCTGTCCCCCGTCTTGCTGTCCCCCGTCTTGCTGTCCCACGTCCTGCTGTCCCCCGTCTTGCTTTCCCCCGTCTTGCTGTCCCCCGTCTTGCTGTCCCCCGTCTTGCTGTCCCCCGTCCTGCTGTCCCCCGTCTTGCTGTCCCCCGTCTTGCTGTCCCCCGTCTTGCTGTCCCCCGTCTTGCTGTTTCCCGTCCTGCTGTCACCCGTCCCGCTGCCCTCCGTCCTGCTGTCCCCCGTCCTGCTGTCCCCCGTCTTGCTGTCCCCCGTCTTGCTGTCCCCCGTCTTGCTGTCCCCCGTCCTGCTGTCCCCCGTCTTGCTGTCCCCCGTCTTGCTGTCCCCCGTCTTGCTGTCCCCCGTCTTGCTGTTTCCCGTCTTGCTGTCCCCCGTCTTGCTGTCCCCCGTCTTGCTGTCCCCCGTCTTGCTGTCCCCCGTCTTGCTGTCCCACGTCCTGCTGTCCCCCGTCTTGCTTTCCCCCGTCTTGCTGTCCCCCGTCTTGCTGTCCCCCGTCTTGCTGTTTCCCGTCCTGCTGTCACCCGTCCCGCTGCCCTCCGTCTTGCTTTCCCCCGTCCTGCTGTCCCCCGTCCTGCTGTCCCCCGTCCTGCTGTCCCCAGTCCTGCTGTCCCCCGTCTTGCTGTCCCCCGTCCCGCTGCTCCCCTGTCCCGCTGCCCCCGTTCCGCTGCCCCCGTTCCCGCTGTCCTCCATCCTGTTGTTCTCCGAGGTTCCGTGTATTAGCATTCGTTCCCATCGGTTGTCCTCGCGTCGGTGTGTTCTGCGGTTCTGTATGCTGTGTCTTTTGCGCTGTGTTTTCTGCCTCGCTCTGCCCTGAGCTGATAATTGAATTGAAGCCGTTCTGCTCCACTTTCCCTTCTGAAGGGTATTTCCATTAAACGCAGAGCTCTTTGAGTTGGTGTGTGCCTGGCTGACCCCCTGTGCCACCCTGACTCCACAGCCCTCTAGGATAATTGGCATCTAGACAGCAGCTCCGTCCCGGCTCAGACGTGGCTCGCATGCCTCGGCTCCACTTCAAAGACTCGCATAGTGCGGAACAGACTCAAATTGATTTTCACAGGAGCCGGAGAGGAGAAGGCTCGTCTGGGGCTTGTCTGTTGACTTGTGGCTTGTGCGATACTTTGCTGAGAGAAATTAATTGCATATTCAGTTTATTCTAGTCCAACGATGTAGGCAAACTCTGCCGTGTGGCCGGTAACGTGGCTGATTTGTGGCACTAAACCGGCCTGGTATCTGCCTCCTTTCGCTGCGATCCGGTCTGTTCGGTCTGTGCTCAGACCTGACTCCGAGGCCGGAGCTCCACACCCACATGGTGATAGCACAGAAATCCTGGCACCGAACCGTACTCGCCAGCACCCCGGCTTCACAACTGCAGCTTCCTTATATAATAGCGGACATGTTGCCTCTCTCGCAGGTTTGCTTGCCCCTGGCCTGGCTGCAGCCAAACACTCGGCAATGCCTGCTGACACGTGTAATGGAAACCAATGAAACTGGTCACGGGTTTCCCATAAGTTCAAGTCCCATTGTGACGACTCCACATCAATAAAGAACAAATAGGGAAAACTTCACATCAGATCACCGGACAGTGGGGTATTCCAATAGGGTGCGGCGCTCGGGGGCATCAGCCCAGAACCTGACTAATTGAAGTCCATGAAAGTGTGGAAAAGAAACCAGCGTCCGCCTAACCAAGAAATGCTGTAATTAACAGATCACGTTTATTCCAAAGTTAAAAAGTGGTGCGGCCCCGCGGGTCCTGAGTTGAGGCCCGTGTTATTATTCCGTTCTCAACTGTGGAATAAACGTGATGTTTTAATAAGAATAAAAAAATAATCAGCAAGTGAATGTGGTGTCTCTCACACACTGTCATGGACGGTCAGTATAGTAATAATATTTATCACCTATATAACGCCATTATTTCCATCAAGCTTTACAGATGTGACCGTCACTGTCCCCATCGGGGCTCACAATCTACATCCCCTATCCTTATGTCTTTGGAGTGTGGGAAGACACGGAGACCCTGGGGGAGACCCAACAAAGACTGGGAGAAACTACAAACACCTGCAGATGTTGTTCTTGTAGGGATTGATCACTGGACCCCAGCGCTGCAAGACTGCAGTGCTAACCTCTGAGCCCCCGTGCAGTGCTAACCTCTGAGCCCCCGTGCAGTGCTAACCTCTGAGCCCCCGTGCAGTGCTATCCACTGAGCAGTGCAAACCACTGAGCCCCTGTGCAGTGCTAACCACTGAGACACCGTGCAGAGCTAACCACAAAGCCCCCATGCAGTGCTAACCACTGAAACACCGTGCAGAGCTAACCACAAAGCCCCCATGCAGTGCTAACCACTGAGCCACCATGCAGCGCTAACCACTGAAACACTGTGCTGGCCTCAAGAAATATTTGACCACTTGCGTGGGGGCGAGATATTCTTAATTCTGCCAGCACCCACTGACCCTCGTATCTCCACACCATCTTTCCCTCTAGTCCATGCACTATATACTCTGCAATGAACGCTCATCCGGGGAGCTCTGCGCAGGCAATGACGATGCAGCACAAGGTCGGCTGACAGACGAGCCTAAAATAGCTGTACGTTGTGCAGGATACGAGGCTGCTGCCGGCTCCACCATGGGGAGACCTGGAAGCATGGTGAATAATTAATGCTGGCGAGAGGGCAGAAGGGCTGACACCCGGCGCTGCTCCATGACTGTCACAATCATTCGCCACTGATGTGCTGTGGATGCAGCGTGTGTCACGTCCACATGTGATTAAGAGTTGAGCGGCGGTAATGACTGCTGGACGGACGAGCCCTGGACGCAGCAGAATCTGTCCTTCACCTGGAGCTATGATGGCCGCCCAGGTTGTGCCCGTCACTTACCTGCATACACTGCCTGGTTATATACCGGCTGCTCAATATATTGGTCACTTTTCATTATTATTGTGTCTGGTTTTTGAGGACTTTTTCGTGTTTAGCCTTTTTTTTTTCTCTTACATATTCCTCTTTTGATTTGTATCTTTTTTTTTTTTTTTAGCCCTTTTTATGTGTTCCCCTGTTTTGATTTTTTTCCTTCCCCACTGTGGGCGAAGTTTAGGGTCTCTAGATGATTTTATCATTGAGACATTCTGAAAAGTCGTAAAATTTGTCACCAATTTCCTGGAGTGATTGTATGTACACCTGACACATCTGGCCTCGTTTTAGCAGAACTTGTAGAAAAATGAACTAAATAGTGGCAAAACAGAAAACTAAAATAAAGAACACTGCTTTATCATTCCTAAATATATCAATGGTGTGCGCCACGTTTTGTGAATTTGGCTCCAGAAACATCAGCAAATATTACAAGACATAAAAAAGAGAAACCACAAATAATGAATTAGGGCTTTTGAGGAGAAACCTCAAGTCTGGTCAGACGAAGATGATGTGGCCTTCCATTGGGCTGTGATATTCTGGATGTCTGGTCAGATGAAGGTGATGTGGCCTCCTGTGGGCTGTGATATTCTGGATGTCTGGTCAGATGAAGGTGATGTGGCCTCCTGTGCGCTGTGATATTCTGGATGTCTGGTAAGATGAAGGTGATGTGGCCTCCTGTGCGCTGTGATATTCTGGATGTCTGGTCAGATGAAGGTGATGTGGCCTCCTGTGGGCTGTGATATTCTGGATGTCTGGTCAGATGAAGGTGATGTGGCCTCCTGTGCGCTGTGATATTCTGGATGTCTGGTAAGATGAAGGTGATGTGGCCTCCTGTGCGCTGTGATATTCTGGATGTCTGGTCAGATGAAGGCGATGTGGCCTCCTGTGCGCTGTGATATTCTGGATGTCTGGTCAGATGAAGGTGATGTGGCCTCCTGTGGGCTGTGATATTCTGGATGTCTGGTCAGACGAAGGCGATGTGGCCTCCTGTGGGCTGTGATATTCTGGATGTCTGGTCAGATGAAGGTGATGTGGCCTCCTGTGGGCTGTGATATTCTGGATGTCTGGTCAGATGAAGGTGATGTGACTTCCTGTGGGCTGTGATATTCTGGATGTCTGGTCAGATGAAAGCGATGTGGCCTCCTGTGGGCTGTGATATTCTGGATGTCTGGTCAGATGAAGGTGATGTGGCCTTCCATTGGGCTGTGATATTATGGATCTTTGATCAGTGAGGACAGCTAACACTTTAGAAATTAGATAAGATCTGTCTGGCAGTGGACAATGTTCTTCTGCCCATTTTTTGTTCTTCTGCCCATTTTTTGTTCTTCTGCCCGTATTGTCCCTCTGCCCATATTGTCCCTCTGCCCGTATTGTCCCTCTGCCCGTATTGTCCCTCTGCCCGTATTGTCCCTCTGCCCGTATTGTCCCTCTGCCCGTATTGTCCCTCTGCCCGTATTGTCCCTCTGCCCGTATTGTTCTTCTGCCCGTATTGTTCTTCTGCCCGTATTGTCCCTCTGCCCGTATTGTCCCTCTGCCCGTAATGTTCTTCTGCTTGTATTGTTCTTCTGCCCATATTGTTCTTCTGCCCATTTTTTGTTCTTCTGCCCGTATTGTTCTTCTGCCGGTATTGTCCCTCTGCCCGTATTGTCCCTCTGCCCGTATTGTCCCTCTGCCCGTATTGTCCCTCTGCCCGTATTGTCCCTCTGCCCGTATTGTCCCTCTGCCCGTATTGTCCCTCTGCCCGTATTGTCCCTCTGCCCGTATTGTCCCTCTGCCCGTATTGTCCCTCTGCCCGTATTGTCCTTCTGCCCGTATTGTTCTTCTGTCCGTATTGTTCCTCTCACCGTATTGTTCCTCTCACCGTATTGTTCCTCTCACCGTATTGTTCCTCTCACCGTATTGTTCCTCTCACCGTATTGTTCCTCTGCCCGTATTGTTCCTCTGCCTCTTCATTAATCCACTGGAGCACCTGGAATGGATAAAGTGGGGACCCAACTTGTAGAATGGCAACTTGAGGCAGACATATTTAGAAGAGCGTTGTACCTTGCCGGAATGAAGGCGAGTCTAGGTGTCTCTTATCCGCATGCTCCAGGGAGGTCTTGGTCTCCGCCCAGATTTTGGATAAAGTCTTGATGAGAGCCTGGGTCGCTGGAGATGACCACTACTGGGAACAGGATTTGGGGCTGCTGTCCACACATTATGTGAATTGGAGACTAAGCGGAGGATTTACTTTTGGTTATTGTATGAGAACTTCGCCCATTGAAGGAACTGGGCCCAATTGCTGTGGTGCTCGTTGATGAAGTGCTGCAAAAAGTTTTAGGATCTGGTTGACCCATTCTACCTCGCCATTGGTATGCGGATGGAAGGCCGATGAGAACTCCAAGATGATGTCCAGCAACTTACAGGTGGCCCTTCAGTACCGAGACATGAACTGGACAGCTTTGTCAGACACTATGTGTAGCGGTAGTCGGTGAAACCGGAAGATGTGCTGGACGAAGTGCTCGTGAGCACTGGCGCAGAGAGAAAACCAGTGAGCTTGGTGAAATGAGCCATTCTGAAAAACCTGTCCACTACTACCCAGATAACCGGGCAGTTGGAGGACTTTGGCAGGTCGGTGATAATGTCCATCGCTATATGTTGCCAAGGAGTCGAAGACACCGGTAGGGGCAGTAGTCATCCAGCAGGAAACTTCTTAAGGGTTTTGTTGCTAGCACATGAGGGACACCGAAGAATGACCGCACTGAAGAACATGTTTCCTGTGTGCTTCAGCGGCGACCATCTTACCTGGAGGACTTTGAGACACGTCAACTGGAGCCACCATGAACATCTCAGAGGGCTCAATAATGTGCTGAGGCTCCTCTTCTTGATCAACCAACAGAACCTAGACAGTGCATCCAACTTGATGTTCTTGTCTCCCGAACCAGGTGAAAAATAACGACCACCAGGGTCAGGGCCGAGATGGGGAGAATTTGGGACAAGAATTGTGGACTGAACTGATGATAATAGTTGGTTAAACCGAGGAACTGCTGGATTGCTTTTAATCTGTTTGGCTAAGGCTACTTTAGTATAGAATTACCTATATGTAAAAATTTGCGCTGAACCACAACAATGCATTGAGAAATAATGTTTTATTCTGTTTTATTCTCCACTCACACCAAAAAATATATAGAACCTCTACTAAAACATCACATAACATAAAATATTGTTACTTAAGGCTACTTTAGTATCGCCGATACCTTGTTTGGATCTATTCCCAAGCCAGTGTGCAATGTTATGTAGGCTAGGAAAGGCAGGGAAGACCGTTCAAAGAGACTCTTGAATTTGACGTAGTAGAGACGATTCTCCCTACATCTCTGCCGCACCTGGCTAACATTCGCCCTGCGGCAGATCAGGAGAGAAAACCAGAATGTCGTTCAGGTACACCACCGCGCATGTGTAGAGCAGATCTTGGAATATACCGTTGAGAAATTTCTAGAAGACCGTCAGAGCATTGCTGAGTCCGAATGGCATTACCCGATACTCATAGTGGCTGTCACAGGTATTGCAGGCAGTCTGACTGTGTCCGGACAAGGTTGTATGCACCACGGAGGTAGTTTGGGGAAGATTCTGGAACCTCGGAGCCGATCGAATAATACCGGTATAAGTGGCAGCGGATATTTATTTTTTATCGTGATTTGGTTGAGACCTCTATAGTCTATACAAGGCTGAAGAGAACCGTCCTTTTTCTTCACAAAGAAGAATCCAGCTCTGGCCGGTGAGGATAACGTTGGATTAATTCTCTTGCCAGGTTCTCTTTTATGTACTCAGACATGGCTTTGGTTTTAGCCTGCGCCAGAAGGTAAATATGATTGCGAGGAGGAGTGGAACCAGGAAAGAGGTCTGTGGGGCAGTCATACAGCCTAAGGCAACTTTCACACTTGCGTTCAGCGCATTCCGTCACTATGGAGAATAGCGCAGTCCGTTAACGCACTCTGCTATTCTCCATAGACTTGTATGGATGACGCACTGTAACGCAAGTGTCTGCGTTGCATCCGCTGGACGACGCAGCGTCGTTATTTTGACGCTGCGTTGGGCGGAAGGAACGCAGCATGTAACGTTTTTTTGAGCAGCGCAATCCGTAGGATTTCACTGCGCATGCTCTTTTTTTTTTTTTTTTTTAATCACAAACTTTATTTTTGTTGTCTCTCAGTGGCGAAGCTAAGCACCCGCCCGCCGGCATGCCCGGCCGCCGGCAAGTGACAGCGCTCAGCTGAGCGCCCAAGTGAGAGCGCTCAGCTGAGCGCCCAAGTGAGAGCGCTCAGCTGAGCGACCGGCCGCCGGCATGCCCGGCCGCTGACAAGTGACATCGCTCAGCTGAGCGACCGGCCGCCGGCATGCTCGGCCGCCGGCATGTCAGGGTGCTCAGCTGATTGCCCGGCCGCCGGCATGTGAGGGCGCCCAGCTGAGCGCTCGGCCGCCGGCTATTGAGAGCGATCGGCTGATCGTTCACAATAGTCGGCTGCCGGTAAACTGTAAAGAAGAAGAAGAAAAAAAAAAAATAAAGCTTTTCGTTGTTTTGTATGATCCGTTGCATCCGTCACACAACGCAATGCTACGGAAGCCGTCCAACGCAAGTGTGAAACTAGCCTAAGTGGTGGCAGAGTCTTTGCCTCCTTTTTGTCAAAGACATCCGCATAGGTCCAGTAGGCACGTGGCGGACCCAGAAGATTAGAGGGTCTAACAGGTGGCCAAGCAGGTTGCACGGAAATGAGACCGCTGTCAAGGCAGGAGTGACCTCATCTGAGCACATCTCCAGTCCAAAACCAGTTCATGCTTCTGAAGCCATGGCAGACCCGGTAACAGAGGATGCGACATTCTGGTAATAAGTGGAAGGTGATCAGCATTCCTACCAGAAGGTCAACTTTCTCGGTGACTAACTGGATAGCCACTGACAGGGGCTTTACATCCATGGACAAAACAGCAGTGGGAGTTTGAAGCTGATAGATGGGAATCTACTAACGATCCACTATGGCCTGTTGTATGAAATTCCTGGCGGAACCAGAGTCCAGTAAGGCCGTTTTGGTGTAACAGGTATCGCCATTAGTTACGGACACTGTCATATATAGTGATGATGAGGACTTGCTCTCACCTAGGGTAACCTCTCCTACTGACCCTAGGCAGAGCAGTTTCCAGGCTTCTTAGAACAGAAGAGAATTAGGTACATAGGACTTCTGCAGTAGAAGCACCTCTCCCCGGTGTGATGGACCTCCGGGCGGAGCTTCGCCAGATGACCTAGATCAACCTCCGTGTGCTCAGAAGGAGTCACAGGGGCAACAAGTATTTGCATAATGGGCCCCTGGAATGAAGGAGCCAGGTGCAATAAGCTCTTCTCTCGGTACGCCTCTCTGGATTATTCTTGGAACCGAAGGTTGATGCAAATAGTCAGTGATACTAGGTTGTTCAAAGAAGATGGCACATCTCGACCAGCCAGCTCGTCCGTTATCCTTCAGACAATCCTTCCCAGAATATAGCCACGTGCTTCATTATTCCAGCCTAGTTCAGAGGACAAGGTGCAGAAACAGACAGCTTATTGGCTTATGGTGAGCCTCCCTTGGAGGAATCTAAGAAGCAAGAATGCCACCGAGGAGACTCAATCCGGTTCATTGAATACCTTGAGGAATGTCTCCTGGAAGGCGTGCAGGCTCAGGATGATTGGATCATTCCTCTCCCACAGCGGGGCTGATCCAGGAGAGTGCCTCGCCAGTCAGGTGCGACATCATGAAGGCCACTTTGGTCCGGTCCGAGATGAACAGATGTGGCAAAAGTTTGAAGTGCATGGAGCACTGATTTATTAAGCCCCTGCATAGTTGCAGGTCACCTTGAAACCGTGGATGGGACAGTAAACGGGGATCGGGGGTTGGAGCTGGAATTGCTGCCAGAGTAAGAACTGTGGCAGGTAAAGATTAGGTTTGATAACGGGTATCCAGTGACTGAAGATGAGTCAGGATTCGGTCCTGTTGTTCTTGTTGCTTATCTACCTGTTGCTGCAGGCCGGTAAGCCGGACAGCACTGTGGCCAGCGAGATAAATGACCTGGGCAAACTGTAACGCGCGATGAGTCGAGAAAAAGGATAGCGGACCCACTGGACCAAGGCACCGATCTCTGACCTGGAGGAGCATACCTGTATGGCTATCGAGTCTTCGCTAAGGCCACAGGTGGTGGAGATACAGTACAGACCAAAAGTTTGGACACACCTTCTCATTCAAAGAGTTTTCTTTATTTTCATGACTAAAAATTGTAGATTCACATTGAAGGCATCAAAACTATGAATTAACACATGTGGAATGAAATACTTAAAAAAGTGTGAAACAACTGAAAATATGTCTTATATTCTAGGTTCTTCACAGTCGCCGCCTTTTGCTTTGATTCCTGCTTTGCACACTCTTGGCATTCTCTTGAGCTTCAAGAGGTAGTCACTGGAAATGGTCTTCCAACAGTCTTGAAGGAGTTCCCAGAGATGCTTAGCATTTGTTGGCCCTTTTGCCTTCACTCTGCGGTCCAGCTCACCCCAAACCATCTCGATTGGGTTGAGGTCTGGTGACTGTGGAGACCAGGTCATCTGGTGTAGCACCCCATCACTCTCCTTCTTAGTCAAATAGCCCTTACACAACCTGGAGGTGTGTTTGGGGTCATTGTCCTGTTGAAAAATAAATGATCGTCCAATTAAACGCAAACCGGATGGAATAGCACGCCGCTGCAAGATGCTGTGGTAGCCATGCTGGCTCAGTATGCCTTCAATTTTGAATAAATCCCCAACAGTGTCAACAGTAAAGCACCCCCACACCATCACACTTCCTCCTCCATGCCTCATGGTGGAAACTAGGCATGTAGAGTCCATCCGTTCACCTTTTCTACAAAGACACGGTGGTTGGATCCAAAGATCTCAAATTTGGACTCATCAGACCAAAGCACAGATTTCCACTGGTCTAATGTCCATTCCTTGTGTTCTCTTCTGCTTGTTGCCTGTCCTTAGCAGTGGTTTACTAGCAGCTATTTTACCATGAAGGCTGCTGCACAAAGTCTCCTCTTAACAGTTGTTCTAGAGATGAGAAGGTGTGTCCAAGCTTTTGGTCTGTACTGTAGGTTAGTGCTGGTAGGTAGCCACTAAGGTAGCGTCAGGGAATCTCAGCAGTTTCTCAGCAGTTGGCGAAAGAGGAATGTGCACAGACAGTCTCTGATAGTAGCGTGACCAGTCTCTGATACTGGCGTGGCCAGTATCGTAGGTGTAGCCAGGACGGATGGATACAGCAGCCAGTATTGTAGGTGTAGCCAGGACGGATGGATACAGCAGCCAGTATCGTAGGTGTAGCCAGGACGGATGGATACAGCAGCCAGTATCGTAGGTGTAGCCAGGACGGATGGATACAGCAGCCAGTATCGTAGGTGTAGCCAGGACGGATGGATACAGCAGCCAGTGTCGTAGGTGTAGCCAGGACGGATGGATACAGCAGCCAGTATTGTAGGTGTAGCCAGGACGGATGGATACAGCAGCCAGTATCGTAGGTGTAGCCAGGACGGATGGATACAGCAGCCAGTATCGTAGGTGTAGCCAGGACGGATGGATACAGCAGCCAGTATCGTAGGTGTAGCCAGGACAGATGGATACAGCAGCCAGTGTCGTAGGTGTAGCCAGGACGGATGGATACAGCAGCCAGTATTGTAGGTGTAGCCAGGACGGATGGATACAGCAGCCAGTATCGTAGGTGTAGCCAGGACGGATGGATACAGCAGCCAGTATCGTAGGTGTAGCCAGGACGGATGGATACAGCAGCCAGTATCGTAGGTGTAGCCAGGACAGATGGATACAGCAGCCAGTGTCGTAGGTGTAGCCAGGACGGATGGATACAGCAGCCAGTGTCGTAGGTGTAGCCAGGACGGATGGATACAGCAGCCAGTGTCGTAGGTGTAGCCAGGACGGATGGATACAGCAGCCAGTGTCGTAGGTGTAGCCATGACGGATGGATACAGCAGCCAGTATCGTAGGTGTAGCCAGGACGGATGGATACAGCAGCCAGTATCGTAGGTGTAGCCAGGACGGATGGATACAGCAGCCAGTATCGTAGGTGTAGCCAGGACAGATGGATACAGCAGCCAGTGTCGTAGGTGTAGCCAGGACGGATGGATACAGCAGCCAGTGTC
>NW_027444561.1:0-20847 GCF_048569485.1 Anomaloglossus baeobatrachus | reverse complement strand
AAACCCCTAGTCACATCCCGAAGTCACCACACACCCCATGTCACATCCTGAGGTCACCACATGCCCTGGGTCACTTCTCAACGTCACCACATACCCAGAGTCACATCGTCAGGTCACAACACATCCCAGGTCACATCCTGAGGTCATCACTTGCCCCACCAGACAACATTATAAGATATGACTGTTCTCACCAGAGCACTGGGACGTGTTACAAAGAAGAACTTCAGAGCCAAGAGAATCACATGTGTCTCCTTCAAATACAGGGCCCACAGCCTCCCGGTACCTATGCTGCAGCAATGAGTGACAGGAGCAGTTGGACCACCGACTCCACGGACCCCAGGAGCAGATCACTGGCAAACAGACCAGATAATATACAGATAGACGTATGTATATAAAACAGGTAGTGTATGACCAGAGCCATCAGGACAGGTACATGTATGACCGGAGCCATCACTACAGGACAGGTACTTGTATGACCAGAGCCATCACTACAGGACAGGTACATGTATGACCGGAGCCATCACTACAGGACAGGTACATGTATGACCAGGAACTACAATGTACCTTCACAGGGCTGCAGGTAGCACGCCTCAGTCTGCTCGCGCTCTCTGCTGTCACACTCATGGTTTGGGGTCTCTGTGTTCCGGCAATCACAGCGCCATGTCCGGCTGCGGAGGCCAGTACCACAGCTGCGGGAGCAGACGCTCCAGTCCGTCCAGCCACAGAGGGCGCTGCCTGCAGGGAGAGACATATCATTGTGAGCATCCCCCGATCCCTACGATCTGCCCCATCCCTGATCCCTACGATCTGCCCCATCACCGATCCCTACAACCTCCCCCATCCCTGGATCCCTACAACTTCCCCCATCCCTGGATCCCTACAACCTCCTCCATCCCTGGATCCCTACAACCTCCCCCATCCCTGGATCCCTACAACCTCCTCCATCCCTGGATCCCTACAACCTCCCCCATCCCTGGATCCCTACAACCTCCCCCATCCCTGGATCCGTGGAATCTGCTCCATCTCCATTATTTAACCAATTCTAACAATGTTCCCTATCCCCTGATCCCTATGACCTACCCCATCCCCTAATCCCCATGATGTGCCTCATCTCCTAATCCCTATGATCTGCCCGATCCTTTGATCCTTACAATCTGCCCCATCCACATTATTTTCACAATTCTAATAATCTTCCCCATCCCCTAATCCCAGTGATCTGTCCCATCCTCTGATCCCTATGATCTTCTGCCCCATCCTCATTTACCCAATTCTAATAATCTGCCCTATCCCCTGATTCCTACGATCTGCCCCATTCCCATGATAAATGTATACTATCACCTGACTGCCAATTGACATTATACTAATCTCGCCGATATGCCCGATCCGGTCAGATGCCAGTGACATCCGCCGGGGTCAGTACCACAGACCACTCTTCTCACCCTCACATGGCTGGTTGGTACATTCCCGCCTCTCTGTGTCTGGACCCTCGCAGTCTGAACCATTGTTCCGGGGGGGAGGATTGATACAAGCTCGGCTCCGAATCTGAACTGCGGATCCACAAGTAACTGGACATCCTGACCATGAAGACCACGGGGTCCACGAGCCACTAACTAGAGGGGGCACAGGAGGAGCAATGTATTATAAACGTCCCGCTGCCGTTCTAGGGGTCTGGCCTGCTGGCTCTATATTGGGGGTGTGATGTCTCTGGGGTCTGGCCTGCTGGCTCTATATTGGGGGTGTGATGTCTCTGGGGGTCTGCCTGCTGGCTGTATATTGGGGGTGTGATGTCTCTGGGGGTCCGCCTGCTGGTTCTATATTAGGGGGTGTGGTGTCTCTGGGGGTCCGCCTGCTGGCTCTATATTGGGGGTGTGATGTCTCTGGGGGTCCGCCTGCTGGTTCTATATTAGGGGGTGTGGTGTCTCTGGGGGTCCGCCTCCTGGCTCTATATTAGGGGGTGTGGTGTCTATGGGGGTCCGCCTGCTGGTTCTATATTGTCGGTGTGAAGTCTCTGGGGGCCGCCTGCTGATTCTATATTGGGGGTGTGATGTCTCTGGAGGCCGCCTGCTGGTTCTATATTGGGGGTGTGGTGTCTCTGGGGGCCGCCTGCTGGTTCTATATTGGTGGTGTGGTGTCTCTGGGGGTCCGCCTGCTGGTTCTATATTGGGGGTGTGGTGTCTCTGGGGGCCGCCTGCTGGTTCTATATTGGGGGTGTGGTGTCTCTGGGGGTCCGCCTGCTGGTTCTATATTGGGGGTGTGGTGTCTCTGGGATCCGGCCTGCTGGTTCTATATTGGGGGTGTGGTGTCTCTGGGGGTCCACCTGTTGGTTCTATATTGGGGGTGTGGTGTCTCTGGGGTCCGCCTGCTGGCTCTATATTGGGGGTGTGGTGTCTCTGGAGGCCGCCTGCTGGTTCTATATTGGGGGTGTGGTGTCTCTGGAGGCCGCCTGCTGGCTCTATATTGGGGGTGTGGTGTCTCTGGGGTTCAGCCTGCTGGCTCTATATTGGGGGTGTGGTGTCTCTGGGATCCGGCCTGCTGGTTCTATATTGGGGTGTGATGTCTCTGGAGGCCGCCTGCTGGTTCTATATTGGGGGTGTGGTGTCTCTGGGGGCCGCCTGCTGGTTCTATATTGGGGGTGTGGTGTCTCTGGGGGTCCGCCTGCTGGTTCTATATTGGGGGTGTGGTGTCTCTGGGATCCGGCCTGCTGGTTCTATATTGGATGTGTGGTGTCTCTGGGGGTCCACCTGTTGGTTCTATATTGGGGGTGTGGTGTCTCTGGGGTCCGCCTGCTGGCTCTATATTGGGGGTGTGGTGTCTCTGGAGGCCGCCTGCTGGTTCTATATTGGGGGTGTGGTGTCTCTGGAAGCCGCCTGCTGGCTCTATATTGGGGGTGTGGTGTCTCTGGGGTTCAGCCTGCTGGCTCTATATTGGGGGTGTGGTGTCTCTGGGATCCGGCCTGCTGGTTCTATATTGGGGTGTGATGTCTCTGGAGTTCAGCCTGCTGGCTCTATATTGGGGGTGTGGTGTCTCTGGAGGCCGCCTGCTGGTTCTATATTGGGGGTGTGGTGTCTCTGGAGGCCGCCTGCTGGTTCTATATTGGGGGTGTGGTGTCTCTGTGGTCCGCCTGCTGGTTCTATATTGGGGTGTGATGTCTCTGGGGGTCCGCCTGCTGGTTCTATATTGGGGGTGTGGTGTCTCTGGGGGTCCGCCTGCTGGTTCTATATTGGGGGTGTGGTGTCTCTGGGGGCCGCCTGCTGGTTCTATATTGGGGGTGTGGTGTCTCTGGGGTCCGCCTGCTGGCTCTATATTAGGGGGTGTGGTGTCTCTGTGGTCCGCCTGCTGGTTCTATATTGGGGTGTGATGTCTCTGGGGGTCCGCCTGCTGGTTCTATATTGGGGGTGTGGTGTCTCTGGGGGTCCGCCTGCTGGTTCTATATTGGGGGTGTGGTGTCTCTGGGGGCCGCCTGCTGGTTCTATATTGGGGGTGTGGTGTCTCTGGGGTCTGGCCTGCTGGCTCTATATTGGGGGTGTGATTTCTCTGGGGTTCAGCCTGCTGGTTCTATATTGGGGGTGTGGTGTCTCTGGGGGTCCGGCCTGCTGGCTCTATATTAGGGGGTGTGATATCTCTGGGGGTCTGGACTGCTGGCTATATATTGGGGGTGTGGTGTCTCTGGGGTCTGGCCTGCTGGCTCTATATTAGGGGGTGTGATATCTCTGGGGGTCTGCCTGCTGGTTATATATTGGGGGTGTGATGTCTCTGGGGTTCAGCCTGCTGGTTCTATATTGGGGGTGTGGTGTCTCTGGGGGTCCGGCCTGCTGGCTCTATATTAGGGGGTGTGATATCTCTGGGGGTCTGGACTGCTGGCTATATATTGGGGGTGTGGTGTCTCTGGGGTCCGCCTGCTGGCTCTATATTGTGGGTGTGGTGTCTCTGAGGTCTGGACTGCTGGCTCTATATTGTGGGTGTGGTGTCTCTGGGGGTCCGGCCTGCTGGCTCTATATTAGGGGGTGTGGTGTCTCTGGGGGTCCGGCCTGCTGGCTCTATATTAGGGGGTGTGGTGTCTCTGGGGTTCAACCTGCTGGCTCTATATTAGGGGGTGTGGTGTCTCTGGGGTTCAACCTGCTGGTTCTATATTGGGGGTGTGGTGTCTCTGGAGTTCAGCCTGCTGGCTCTATATTGGGGGTGTGGTGTCTCTGGAGTTCAGCCTGCTGGCTCTATATTGGGGGTGTGGTGTCTCTGGAGTTCAGCCTGCTGGCTCTATATTGTGGGTGTGGTGTCTCTGGGGTCCGCCTGCTGGCTCTATATTGGGGGTGTGGTGTCTCTGGGGTCCGCCTGCTGGCTCTATATTAGGGGGTGTGGTGTCTCTGGGGTCCACCTGCTGGCTCTATATTGGGGGTGTGGTGTCTCTGGGGTCCGCCTGCTGGCTCTATATTGGGGGTGTGGTGTCTCTGGGGTCCGCCTGCTGGCTCTATATTAGGGGGTGTGGTGTCTCTGGGGTCCACCTGATGGCTCTATATTGGGGGTGTGGTGTCTCTGGGGTCCGCCTGCTGGCTCTATATTAGGGGGTGTGGTGTCTCTGGGGTCTGGACTGCTGGCTATATATTGCGGGTGTGGTGTCTCTGGGGTTCAGCCTGCTGGCTCTACATTGGGGGTGTGGTGTCTCTGGGGTCCGCCTGCTGGCTCTATATTGGGGGTGTGGTGTCTCTGGGGTCCGCCTGCTGGCTCTATATTGGGGGTGTGGTGTCTCTGGGGTCTGGACTGCTGGCTATATATTGGGGGGTGATGTCTCTGGGGGTCCAGGCTGACACACTGCTCTGCATTGTGTAGGTATGTGGTAATTGTGCGTGTGGTTTAGAGGAGATAGACTCCGCCCCTGAGGTTCCTGGTATAGATAAATCAGCTTGTAGTGGATGGAGAAGTTCTATCCCTGCAGTGCAGACATGTTCTGAGGAGGCCTTACCACTGCACTCGATGTCCTGACAGTAATTGCCCTCCGGGGTGCAGATACTGGGGGATAAAACACCGATGGTGAGTGATATACCAGGAGATGACCAGCAGATACGACTGGCTGCAGATACTGACCACTGCTGACATTCTCCCACCAGCCACATGTCGCCCACATTCCACTCCGAGCCATTGTGCGGGCACAGCGAGGGGCACATCTCCAGGTGACAGGGGCGAGATTGCTGCTCTGGAGGAGGACAGTGACTTCTGCTGGACTCAGTTATGGGAGATCTATCAAAAACACAACAACAGGGTGACAGTGAGTGCAGGTCTCATCATGGGGCTGCAGCTGCCGGAGAGTCCCGGAAAAGTGTGTGATGCTGTCAGGAGGCAGCGACAATCTGCAGCTGTGCGCTCTGTGACGCAGCTGTGAGGTTGATACTTAGACTTGAGGTCAATAATAGGGCCTCGTGTGCTTGGAGTCCACTGCAAGGTGAGGCAATGGCTCATGGGACACTAGAGCTGACAGTGTCGGAGGGTTCTGTGGCCTGCAGCTAGGGGACACTGTGGCCGGCAGTGTTTGGGGGGTACTGTGGCCGGCAGTGTTGGGGGGTACTGTGGCTGCCAGTGTTGGGGGGCTTCATAGCTGGTGATGGTATTTACAGGGCACACTTTGGGAGTCACCTGAAGCGTGCCTGGCTGCCTGTTCTGCAGGTGGTGGAGCACTGGGACCAGGCAGACCACTGACTCCAGGCACAGTGGGGGTGGGCGCAGGGGTCTGTGCTGCACTGCAGTCGGCCTTCCGTACAGGTGCAGTTGTTGCAGTCGTCCTGTATGAAGCTTTGGGGGGTCCAGCTCTGCCCCCGGCTGTCGGTGCACTCACACTGGCTGAGGGGGACACACTGACCGTCCTGCTCGAGTGACCCTGAAAACATAAGGAGAGGGTGAGCATCGCCTTGACCGCCACCACCAACCACTACCACTGCTGCATACCACCACCAACGCTTGCCACCACTGCCCACCACCACCGTTCGAACCAGAGCCCACCACCAGAGGGAGACTGACCTGAGGGGCAGCGGCACCCCGGCTCACACCACTCTGCGTCCAGACACACAATCCCCTGCTGAAGATCTGCACAACGACGGGGGCAATGATTAGCGCACTCCACCTGCTCCATACCCGGGGGGCAGCTATCCGCTACAAGGGGGACACAAGAGGGGGAAGAGGCATCAGGGGTTTCATCATAGAAGGTCCGTGCAGTCCCATGTTAATAATCCTCCATCAGCCTGGAACTCACGCTCTGATCTGCACCATCCCTGCTGTCAGTGAGGGGGAACCAGCCCTGATTAGCTGCAATGTATCGGTGCAGACGAGGCGCTGGGCACCCGCTGTCCCTGTCTCTCTTACCACAAGGCCGGGGGTTACAGAGCCGTGCTTGGTACTTCTCTCCGGTGCAATCCTTTCCTCCGTTCTTTGGTGGTGGGCTGGTACAGGACCTGCTCCTCACGGACCTCCCTCCACCACATGAGCGGTCACACCACGACCACGGGCTCCACTTAGACCAGATGCCATTAACTAAAGGGACACGGGGAGAAGAGGGCAGAGAGTCCAAGAATGTCACCTTCATCACCACTGCCACGACCGTCATCATCATCACTGCCTCCACCGTCATTACCATTATCATCACTGCCACCACCATCATCATCATCACTGCCACCACTCCTATCATCACTGCCACCATCATCACTGCCACCACCATAGCTACCACCACCATCGCTGCCACCATCACTATCATCACTGCCACCATCCAAGCCACAACCCCCATCATCACTGATACTACCACTCCCATCATCCCTGCCACAACTCATCATCATGAATGCCACCACCGTCAATTACCACCATCATCATTACTGCCACCACCGTCATCATTATCACTGCCACCACCGTCATTATCATCATCATCATCACTGCCACCACCATCATTACTACCATCATCATTCACTGCCACCACTGTCATCATTATCACTGCCACAACTGTAATCATCATCACTGCCACCACCATCATTACCACCATCATCATCACTGCCACAACTGTCATCATCATCACTGCCACCACCATCATCATCATCACTGCCACAACTGTCATCATCATCATCACTGCCACAACTGTCATCATCATCACTGCCACCACCATCATCATCACTGCCACAACTGTCATCATCATCATCACTGCCACACCTGTCATCATCATCACTGCCACCACCATCATCATCACTGCCACCACCGTCAACTACCATCATCATCATCATCATCACTGCCACCACCATCATCATCATCACTGCCACCACTCCTATCATCACTGACACCATAGCTACCACCACCATGACTGCCACCACCATTGCTGCCACCATCACTATCATCACTGCCACCATCCCATCATCTAAGCCACAACCCCCATCATCACTGATACCACCACTCCCATCATCGTCATCATCACTGCCACCCCCATCATTACTGCCATCACCATCACTGCCACCATCATCATCACTGCCACCACCGTCACTAACACCATCATCACTGCCACCTGCCCCCATCATCACTGCCCCCCCCCCCCCCCCCCCCCCCCCCCCCCCCCCCCCCCCCCCCCCCCCCCCCCCCCCCCCCTCCCCCCCCCCCCCCCCCCCCCCCCCCCCCCCCCCCCCCCCCCCCCCCCCCCCCCCCCCCCCCCCCCCCCCCCCCCCCCCCCCCCCCCATCATCACTGCCCCTTCATCACTACCACCTCCCCATTATCATTGCCCCATCATCACTGACACCTCCCCCATCATTACTACTGCCACCACCACCACACATTTCTTTGCTCTGTGAGAAAATACAATCCATTTTGTTCTTATAGAAACCATCGTGTCTTATAACTGAATATCAAAGGGCTCAGCTAACACTGATGGGCGGGGAAGTTTCACATATCTATATATCCCTGCAACTCCTATTGGTGCACAGTTCTGAGGAGTTATTGCTTTCTTTGAGATACTATATAAACTGGTCACATGATGTAATAAAGCAAAAAACTTTCAGTACACCACAAAGCGTGTGCTGCAATGATTTCCCGAGCGCTCGTAAAACAAAATCTTACTAATTTGGAGTTTCAATGGCATAGAAGGAGTGTACGTCACTCACAAACATGGTGCCTCAACAGGGAGAGAGACAGACATTATGCCATCTGGATCTCGAGTGAGAATCAGTCCTCTGGGAATAGTAATGCTTATAGCTGCAGCATAAGGTAAGAAGCTTAATTCTTACACTTGCCTTACTTTCATGAGAGTTTGATCTAGTTTTCATCCAGGTGAGTTATTTTGTATTAAATAGTCTGGTCCAAGAACTGAGAAAGTTACCTATGCCTTTGTGAACTGTGTGCATGGGATGTGATCAGCGTGTAAATGTGGATTTAGCATTGTACTGGTCATTGATCTGTGGGGTTGGATTGTAACACTGGTGGATTGTATTGATGTTGATGAATGCTGACAGTAGCATGCTATAGCCAAAAGGAAACCCATATGGTTCCGACCACCAGCCGTGGCGGTTGGCGGTATTTCTGTGACCAAATGGTCAGGTATGTAAAAAGACAAAGAGAAGGGCCATAGCGAAAGGTAGAAGTCCTCGCTGGTTTTGACTCTCTGAATCTTTTTGGTGTACCTGTTGAAATAGACAGAAGATGGGTGATCCATACAGGGAGTTACAGAGTGGCTAGAGCTTGGGCTGCTGTTCAAAGGTTTGTAGACAAAATTATATATTGTATAAATGTTTTGATAAATGGACCAGTACGATAGCCGTGTGTATTATGTATCGTACAGAATCTATGATCAGATTGTGGAGTGATCAATACCCAAGTTCAGTCTCTAAAATGGTCTGATCAATGATTATTCTAACAAAAAGAGTAGCCGGAGCAGAGACAGACACCACTGCCCCCATATCTATAGGGTGGGATCTAGGCAGATCCTGGGCAGCTGCAAAGGAAGGAAAAACAAAACCTGACTGCTAGATGAACAAGTAATTCTGCTGGGCTTACTATGTTAAAGCACTTTCTGATAGTCTGAGATTTTTGGGATTCTTTCAGCTTGGTGAGACTATAGGAAGTTTTAAATTTAAGATCTCTTTGTGATTTTGAATCCCTGAAGGGTGGATCCTTTGTTGTATGCTTCATACGAATCATGCATAAATGTAGGCGTTCATAGAATAGTAGCAAATAGCAAAGCACATAACTGCATAGTAATGCAGACACTCCCAGCAAACCGCCAGCTTAGCCAGGCCCCTGTCAATAGTTCTATCTTTCAAAGTTGAAATTCCACCCCCTATAAACTTTTTTTGGGCTTTTCCTTACATTAACGACTAAAACATTTAAATAGTATATTCGCTTAATCAGACATCCAATAAACGCAAGTCTGATATAAATAAGTGAAAACCTTGAAGAATTGGTAAATACAAAATAGCAATGTGTAACTGCCCAAATAAAATGATCAGTATTTTAAAGTCCTGCAGCATCATATCTGAAAGAATAGGGGGAACAATCCAAAAATCTTAAAGGACGTACCCCAAAGAGATGATAGAAGCTATTTCATTCATTTGTAAGAGAATTAAATAGATCCAACAGAGATGTATTTTGAAGAGAAAAGATACAAAACCCCCTTTGGTATTTGGCTGAGGGGAGGGGCAGAAGCTGCTCCAAACTTAAAACAGATACATTTTGTTTTTTTAACTCTGCCCAAAAAGGGAGGAGGGAAGAGGAGCAGGACTTTACTCCAACTTTGAACAAGGGAAGATGAGGATTTTTAACTCTACTTCTAGTAGGAAAACAACCACCTGTAACGCCTGCCTGGATCCACAGACTCAGACGGGCTGTAATGGACAGACTAGAGGGAAGCCACTCGCCAAGCAGGACCCCCAGAACCCTGAAACCCTTTAACCCCTATACAGGGATTTGGAATTACACAGGGACCTGGAGATCACTACCTGTGGAAGGCTGCAGTCCAATGAGAGTAGTCGTCAGGCAGGGTCAAACCAGGAATAGCAGAACAGGGACAGAATCGGCAGACAAGGATGTAATCAGAAAACAAGCAGTGGTCAAATCCGGATCAGGCAGCGAGGTAAAAAAACAGCAGGCAGAAGGGTAGTCAGAAAACACGCAGAAGTCAGCACACGAAATCACAGGACGAAACAGGAGCCAGAATTCTCAGAACTATCTCTGGCAGAAGTCAGCAGACAGGAGAGGAATTAAAAAGGGCGTGGTGTCTTCCCATAGGCTGTAGCTGAATGATGGTACCTCAGCTGGGAGACACCCGCCACCTACAGTCAGCCATTGGCACTGCAGATCCCCAGGAAACCCAGACCAGTGGATGAACGGAGCCTGCACCCACCGGCGCCGCTGGCATCGACTCCTCTCCCATCACCATCCACGGCAGGAACAGGGCGTCGCCTGGTGATCGGAGAAGAAGTCGATGGAGCGGACTCCGGTGGTGACGTAACACCACTCTGGAAGAGATAAGATTGGAATGCCACCCCTCCAAACTTGTAGAGCAAGGTCTTATTGTCTGTTCAACTGTGAGAATTAAGGAATTGACAAAATAAATTACCAATAATTTGTTTTTATTTTACTGATCCTACCCCAATGATTACATTAACTTTGCAGAAAAAAAAAATCATCAAAGCATTTTATGGTGATTTACTTAGAAAATACATTTTTATTTTGTGCCTCTACTCATAGATTGACAGTATTTTATTTTGTTTTTCTCCCTTCACAGATATAGTTTACAGTATACATAGTGCTATATTATATATATATATATATATATATATATATATATATATATATATATATATATAATATATACACAGTGCCTACAAGTAGTATTCAACCCCCTGCAGATTTAGCAGGTTTACACATTCGGAATTAACTTGGCATTGTGACATTTGGACTGTAGATCAGCCTGGAAGTGTGAAATGCAGCAAAAAAGAATGTTATTTCTTTTTTTATTTTTTTTTTAAATTGTGAAAAGTTTATTCAGAGGGTCATTTATTATTCAACCCCTCAAACCACAAGAATGCATGTTGAAAATGAAGATCAACTCCTAGTTCGTGGCTCCATCTATGGCTTTGATCTAAGTGGTGCTACATATGACTCTCATTACGGTGTAGCCACATATGTGAAAAGTAACATTGAAAACACAATGCTTGTATCTACATCTGTTGAAAATGACATCCATGAAGTTGTGAGCAAAGTTGGCGATATCACAATTGTTAATATTTACAAGCCTCCTGCAGTACAATGGCCCACAGAAGTCATTCATGTTCACCCACACCCTACTGTATACATAGGAGATTTTAATAGCCACCACGAGCTTTGGCAATATGCTAGCAACGATGACAATGGCGAGTATCTAGTAAACTGGTCTGAAGCGCATAATATATTCCTCGTTTTTGATGCAAAGGACTTTCCAACTTTCCAGTCAGCAGCCTGGCAGAGAGGATACAATCCTGACTTATGTTTTGTCTCACGCAATAGAAACAATCAACCTTTGTCTACATCTCGATGTGTTGTCAAACATTTCCCTCGTAGCCAGCATCGCCCTGTCATCATCACCATTGGAGTATCTATTCCTCTTGTAACATCGTATCCGCGTCCTCGATGGAACCTTGCCAAAGCCAACTGGAAGAAGTTTGCAGATCATCTTGATAAGTGTATCGGATGGATACCACCAATCAGTAAAAACTATGAACGGTTTTGTAAAGCAGTTATTACAGCTGCAAAGAAATCAATACCACGTGGCTTTCGCAAAGAATATATCCCAGGATGGTCTGATGAATGTGAACAACTGTACAGACAATTTCTTGAGAGTGAAGATGGGGAAATTGGTGAGGAATTGTTGAACAAACTGAATGCAGCACGTTGTATTAAATGGATGGAAACAGTTGAGAATTTGGACTTTAAAAGGTCCAGCAGAAAAGCATGGTCTCTTTTAAGAAAACTAGAAGGAAATCGTAAAGTAAAACACAAAACGAATTCTATAACTTCAAATCAAATTGCAGCACATATTGTGAACATATCAAGAAGCCCAAAAGACCGAGCTCACACCATAGAAGTTAAAAGTAAGTTTAAGCTACTAAAATCATCAGTGGCGCCATCTGAAGAATACTCACGTGCTTTTACAACCTGTGACATTGAAATTGCCCTTGCTGAAACTAAAATTAACAAAGCTCCCGGCTCTGATGGGATCCATCCTGAATTTCTCAAAAACTGTGGACCTTATGCGAAAAAATGGATGGCAAAGTTCTTCTCAGATATTATGGAGAATGCTCAAGTCCCTAGTAAATTAAAACATGCCAAAATAATTGCATTGTTAAAACCTGGGAAGCCTGAAGATAATCCATCAAGCTATAGACCCATTGCCTTGTTGAGTTGCTTATATAAGCTCTTAGAACGCTTAATATATAACAAGATCAGTCTAAAGATTTTCGACTCAATACCTATAGAGCAAGCCGGCTTCAGACCTGCTCGAAACTGTAGTGACCAAGTCTTAGCTTTGACAACTCTCATTGAAGCTGAATTTCAGAAGAACAAGAAAGCTTCAGTGGCGTTTATCGATCTCTCTGCCGCATATGATACTGTGTGGAGGGAAGGACTTTTATATAAATTTCTGAAGGTGATTCCATGTAAGAAAATGATGTACCTCTTGAACAATATGATTGCAAATTGAACTTTTCATCTTATTATGGGCGATTCAACCAGTTGTAAGAAATCTTTAAACAACGGACTGGCCCAGGGATCAGTGCTGGCACCTCTCCTGTTTGCCCTGTACCTAGCTGATATTCCTAAAACAGTGTCACGGAAATTTGGATATGCCGATGACTGGGCACTTGCTATGGTAAGCAAAACAATGGAGGAAGCAGAGGACGTTCTTACAAAAGATCTTAGTGTAATGGGAAAGTACTTCCGACAATGGAGATTAAAACCTAACCCTTCAAAAATGGAAGTTTGTTGCTTTCATTTACACAATGCAAGTGCCAAGACTGAACTTAAAGTACAATTTGAAGGCCAATCTGTTAAACACAATTTCAATCCTAAGTACTTAGGTGTAACCCTTGATAGAAGTCTAACTTTTAAATCCCATCTGGATAAATTGGCACAGAAACTGAAAGCACGTAATAATATTATTCAGAAACTTTGTGGATCCTCATGGGGCTCGGCAACATCTGTTTTGAGAACATCTACTCTTGCCGTGGTGTACTCTGCTGCAGAATACTGTGCTCCAGCATGGTTAAATAGCTGTCATGTAAACTTAATTGACACTCAGCTGAACAACTCTTTGCGTATAATATCTGGTGCTATTAGACCTACACCTGTTCACTGGTTACCTGTGCTGAGTCATATCGCACCCGCAAATCTAAGAAGACAAAAGCTTCTACTTAAAGAGTACACTAAAGTAGTGAATAATGAAAAACTTCCAATACACCAAAATATCAGAGATGTTACAATACAACGATTGAAATCAAGACATCCACCCATCCGAACTGCAATCACCTTGCATGAACAAAACTTCAATTTAGAGGAGAAATGGCGAGAACTTTGGGTCAATGTAGTAGAAGGTGATCCCCAAATGTTCCCTAATTTACAAAACCCTCCACCAGGCTTCAATCTACCAAGGAAAACATGGGTTACTCTAAATCGTATCAGAACAAACTTTGGCGTCTGTGCAGATTTTATGTATAAGTGGGGAAAATCTGACTCTCCGACCTGTGACTGTGGAGCAGATCGTCAAACTATCCAACACATTGCTGAGGAGTGCCCCCTGAGATCCTACCATGGTGACAAGAAGGATTTCTATATTGTAAATGATAACGCTATTGCATATATAGAAAATCTTGATATTCAAATTTGATTTTTATCCTTTTGATATTTTTCAATCACTGTCTATTGTCTGGTGTTTATTTTTATATGATGGTAAGATATACGTTCATACGATTAAATAAACCACAAGAATTCTGTTTGGTTCCCCTAAAGTATTAAGAAGTATTTCAGGCACAAAGAACAATGAGCTTCACATGTTTGGATTAATTATCTCTTTTTCCAGCCTTTTCTGACTAATTAAGACCCTCCCCAAACTTGTGAACAGCACTCATACTTGGTCAACATGGGAAAGACAAAGGAGCATTCCAAGGCCATCAGAGACAAGATCATGGAGGGTCACAAGGCTGGCAAGGGGTACAAAACCCTTTCCAAGGAGTTGGGCCTGCCTGTCTCCACTGTTGGGAGCATCATCCGGAAGTGGAAGGCTTATGGAACTACTGTTAGCCTTCCACGTCCTGGACAGCCTTTGAAAGTTTCCACCCGTGCCGAGGCCAGGCTTGTCCGAAGAGTCAAGGCTAACCCAAGGACAACAAGGAAGGAGCTCCGGGAAGATCTCATGGCAGTGGGGACGTTGGTTTCAGTCAATACCATAAGTAACATACTCCACCGCAATGGTCTCCGTTCCAGACGAGCCCGTAAGGTACCTTTACTTTCAAAGCGTCATGTCAAGGCTCGTTTACAGTTTGCTCATGATCACTTGGAGGACTCTGAGACAGACTGGTTCAAGGTTCTCTGGTCTGATGAGACCAAGATCGAGATCTTTGGTGCCAACCACACACGTGACGTTTGGAGACTGGATGGCACTGCATACGACCCCAAGAATACCATCCCTACAGTCAAGCATGGTGGTGGCAGCATCATGCTGTGTGGCTGTTTCTCAGCCAAGGGGCCTCGCCATCTGGTCCGCATCCATGGGAAGATGGATAGCACGGCCTACCTGGAGATTTTGGCCAAGAACCTCCGCTCCTCCATCAAGGATCTTAAGATGGGTTGTCATTTCATCTTCCAACAAGACAACGACCCAAAGCACACAGCCAAGAAAACCAAGGCCTGGTTCAAGAGGGAAAAAAATCAAGGTGTTGCAGTGGCCTAGTCAGTCTCCTGACCTTAACCCAATTGAAAACTTGTGGAAGGAGCTCAAGATTAAAGTCCACATGAGACACCCAAAGAACCTAGATAACTTGGAGAAGATCTGCATGGAGGAGTGGGCCAAGATAACTCCAGAGACCTGTGCCGGCCTGATCAGGTCTTATAAAAGACGATTATTAGCTGTAATTGCAAACAAGGGTTATTCCACAAAATATTAAACCTAGGGGTTGAATAATAATTGACCCACACTTTTATGTTGAAAATGTATTAAAATTTAACTGAGCAACATAACTTGTTGGTTTGTAAGATTTATGCATCTGTTAATAAATCCTGCTCTTGCTTGAAGTTTGCAGGCTCTAACTTATTTGCATCTTATCAAACCTGCTAAATCTGCAGGGGGTTGAAGACTACTTGTAGGCACTGTATATATATATATATATATATATATATATATATATATATATATATATATATATATATATATATATATATATATATATATATATATATATATATATATATATATATATATATATATATTATAGACTAAATGATAATTTAGATGCAATGTGCCTTTCCTCATGCCATAATAGGGGAACTCAAATAATACACAGTTTTGAATCCAGCTATAAAGAGGATACTGAATTCAAAAAGGGGGGACAAATGTATGTCACCTATTATATTCTCCAACAGTGGAGGGTGCAGCAGACAAGCATACTAGAGAGACCCTGAAACTGGCTCTTTCCCCACAACAGTCATATTTCCGGGATTAGTAAGAAACATGTCCGCTAAATGAGAAAGTGAAAAATAGGAAAATCTTGACCTATGTTACTTATGTAGTGCTTTCAGCCATGTAGAGTACAGATGACCACTAACTGTCAGAGCTAATGTTATGTAATGATCTAACGCATTTTTGTAGGTTTTTTTCCATAGATGGATCAGAATAAAAAGTTAAACCACTCCCCCCTCCTATCGGTACAGGAGGCAGAGATGAAGATTCCCTCTCTGAGGCATGTAGAGCGGAAAAGGGAAAGATAGTCAAATGTGTATGTAGGCGGTAGATCTTTCCCAATGTCACATGATAAATCTATAAAGACCACAGAGAGCATATAAGCCCTGATTGAGGCTCTCCTGTTATCAAATGAGCCTAGTATAGTGAAGATAAAGCTCACACCTGAGCTGGCAATGATGGAGCCAGAGGAGATGCTCGCACAGATGCAGCCGACAAGGAAGCAGCAAAAAAAGGCCTAGAGTTGAGAATCTTTTACCGATACAGACAAGCACCTCAGTGGCACCTGTCACTTCCATGGCACCTGTCAATCCTGATGTTCTTAAATCCCAACAGGAACAAGCAATTCAATATGGAATAGAGTGTGAGACAAGGGAGCCAGCTGACTGAGGAAAGTCTGTGGATAAGGGGCGGTAAGCTTTCTCTGCCATGAGCGCTCTACTCAATGATGGCCAAGGTAATCCATCGACTAACACATCTGTGAAAGACAGTTATCAGTGTGTGCTTTGTTAGACAAGGCACCAAGGTTCAGTACCCAGGTGGCCAGACACACCCAGTCTTGTAAGACGTGTGCCCAAAACAAGGTAGGAAAACCTGTAAAGATCCCACAGAAACACCCCTCATCCACTCTACCCATTTCAGAGATTGCAGACTGATTACATCCGTATACCATGAGTAGGTTTACATAAGTTTGGGCATGTTGTGGACATTTTTTCCAGGCTTGATGTGAGGCATTCCCGTGCAGAAAACGACATTATTGCTGAAAAGCACATGATGGAGGTGGTATGTAAAAATGGGTTTCCGTAAGTGGTAAAAGTGCATATTTTATACGGAGATGGAAAGGCTGAATGGGACAGTCAAGGTAAAAATACAGAAGGTGAAAAGGTGGAAACTGGCAAGTCGTGGACCGAATGCATATTTTGCATTCTGTTTTTAATAAATCGGTCTCTATATAAGATATTTTTAGTTTAGCACCGAGAACATGATTATATTTCCCACAGATACTTCACATACAGCAGGATATAGTGACCAGTGATGTATGAGCCTTATATGATTGACTAAATAGGGTGATAAACAGGTGTATTCTCCAATTACAGAGCCTTAATCAGAGCCAGTAGTACGTTGTCTCAAGCCAGGAGACTAGATCCTAAAAAGACAAGTGAGAAAGAGCCATGAGCCAAGATCAGATGGGCCGATCCACCTTCTAACCACACGAAACTACCGAGAAGCTTGACAAAAAACCATCTGGATACACAGCAGCCGCAGAATGAGGGTCACAACACACATAGTGCTGGACTATCTCATATAGGACCTTATGGTATATCTTCAGATTGGGGCATATAGACGGGAAATAGCCAAAATAAGGGAACAATGGTTACAGGAACACGACACAAACAAGGTCTCATGGTGGGAGAAACATTCTCTGTCCTGAACTAACCAATTAGTTTAAGGGTTAAAGTGGGTGATTTTCATGGATAACACACACATGTATATAACTGGGATTGTCTTGCGTGTCAGTGTATGTATCAGGTCCATGAGTAAGGGAAATCCAGTCAAATATCTCCTGGTCGTAGGAGATGGAAACGAGACAAGAAAAGATCCATTAGTGTTGTGATATAATTATGGGTATCCAGGTAGGGAACTGGGGTGAAGCAGGTAGGAAATTCCCGACGACTCAGGTAGCGCGCTCCTATATACCTCCTGATATACTCATAATTAGTCACAAAAGGGGGATTGTGAGAGGATACAATCCATTTTGTTCTTATAGTTTCCATCTTGTCTTATAACTGAATGATATCATAGGGCTCAGTTTACACTGATGGGCGGGAAGTTTCACTTTTCTACACACCCCTGCCGCTCTTATTGGTGCATAGTTCTGAGGAGTTATTTCTTTGTTTGGGATACTATATACACTGGTCCCATGATGTAATAAAGCAGAAACTTTCAGTACACCACAAAGCATGTGTGTTGTATTAATTTCCCAAGCACTCGTAAAACAAATCTTACTAATTTGAAGCTCCAATGGTGTAGAAGGAGTGTATTTCCCTTACAGCTCTTACCTTTGCAGGCCTGCAGGTTACAGAAGCGCCGCTCCATATGTCCGGTGAGGACGTCCTCGCACCACAGGCCTCTGTCTCCCGGGGGGTTGTATGTACGGAAACGTCTCTGCTGTCCGACACCACAAGATCGAGAACACTCACCCCATTCCGACCAGGGGTTCCACGAACAGTTCCTGCCCCAACAGTCCTCCGAGTCACAGAGGGGAGAGTCCGGACCTGACATCGGGAGACAAGCAAACTGCCACTTCACTCACATCCAGAGCTGCAGATTATGGAACAGCAGAATAATAAGCGAATATCTGGACATGACTGGATAAGACACGATGTAAAAGCAGAATAGTGTCTGCAGCTCTGGAGGTGACTGGAGGACACTCCTGGGCTGGGGATCAGGGAGGAATTACCGGTACATTGGGGCAGGTTACACACATCCTCCTGGTACGTCTCTCCTGTACAGTTGCTTCCTCGGGGGCAGTATCGGGAGCGGGTTTTCACTGCAGGATAGTGGATATCCGAGCAGCTCTTAGAACATGGCGTCCACAACGACCAGACACTCAGCTCCTCCCCACGGCCTACATAGGATCAGAGCATTCAAATAATTCACTGACAATGAGCTTCTCCAGGGACTTGGCTGAGTCCTAGATGGAGAGGAAGAAGTACAAGAGGGAGGGAAAGAGAAAGAAGAACAAGAGAGGGGGAAGGAGAAAGAAGAACAAGAGGGAGGCAAGGAGAAAGAAGAAGAACAAGAGGGAGGGAACGAGAAAGAAGAACAAGAGGGAGGGAAGGAAAAAGAAGGACAAGAGGGAGGGAAGGAGAGAGAAGAACAAGAGGGAGGGAAGGAGAGAGAAGAACAAGAGGGAGGGAAAGAGAAAGAAGAACAAGAGGGAGGGAACGAGAAAGAAGAACAAGAGGGAGGGAAGGAAAAAGAAGAACAAAAGGGAGGAAACGAGAGAAGAACAAGAGGGAGGGAAGGAGAGAGAAGAACAAGAGGGAGGGAAGGAGAAAGAAGAACAAGAGGGAGGGCACTGGAAAGAAGAACAAGAGGGAGGGAACGAGAAAGAAGAACAAAAGGGAGGAAACGAGAGAAGAACAAGAGGGAGGAAACGAGAGAAGAACAAGAAGGAGGGAAGGAGAGAGAAGAACAAGAGGGAGGGAAGGAGAGAGAAAAACAAGAGGGAGGCAAGGAGAAAGAAGAACAAGAGGGAGGGCACTGGAAAGAAGAACAAGAGGGAGGGAACGAGGAAAAAGAACAAAAGGGAGGAAACGAGAGAAGAACAAGAGGGAGGGAAGGAAAAAGAAGAACAAAAGGGAGGGAAGGAGAAAGAAGAACAAGAGGGAGGCAAGGAGAAAGAAGAACAAGAGGGAGGGCACTGGAAAGAAGAACAAGAGGGAGGGAAGGAGAAAGAAGAACAAGAGGGAGGGAAGGAGAAAGAAGAACAAAAGGGAGGAAACGAGAAAGAAGAACAAGAGGGAGGGAAGGAGAGAGAAGAACAAGAGGGAGGGAAGGAGAGAGAAGAACAAGAGGGAGGGCACTGGAAAGAAGAACAAGAGGGAGGGAAGGAGAGAGAAGAACAAGAGGGAGGGAAGGAGAGAGAAGAACAAGAGGGAGGGCACTGGAAAGAAGAACAAGAGGGAGGGAACGAGAAAGAAGAACAAGAGGGAGGGAAGGAAAAAGAAGAACAAAAGGGAGGAAACGAGAGAAGAACAAGAGGGAGGGAAGGAGAGAGAAGAACAAGAGGGAGGGAAGGAGAGAGAAGAACAAGAGGGAGGGAAGGAGAAAGAAGAACAAGAGGGAGGGAACTGGAAAGAAGAACAAGAGGGAGGCAAGGAGAAAGAAGAACAAGAGGGAGGGAAGGAGAAAGAAAAACAAGAGGGAGGGAAGGAGAGAGAAGAACAAGAGGGAGGGAAGGAGAAAAAAGAACAAGAGGGAGGGAACGAGAAAGAAGAAGAAGTGAGACGGAACGAGAAAGAAAAACAAGAGGGAGGGAAGGAGAAAAAAGAACAAGAGGGAGGGAACGAGAAAGAAGAAGAAGTGAGACGGAACGAGAAAGAAGAACAAGAGGGAGGGAAGGAGAAAGAAGAACAAGAGGAAGAGAACGAGAAAGAAGAACAAGAGGGAGGGAAGGAGAAAGAAGAACAAGAGGGAGGGAAGGAGAAAGAAGAACAAGAGGGAGGGAAGGAGAAGGAAGAACAAGACGGAGGGAAGGAGAAAGAAGAACAAGAGGGAGGGAAGGAGAAAGAAGAACAAGAGAGGGGGAACGAGAAAGAAGAACAAGAGGGAGGGAAGGAGAAAGAAGAACAAGAGGGAGGGAAGGAGAGAGAAGAACAAGAGGGAGGGAAGGAGAGAGAAGAACAAGAGGGAGGGAAGGAGAAAGAAGAACAAGAGGCAGGGAAGGAGAAAGAAGAACAAGAGCGAGGGAAGGAGAAAGAAGAACAAGACGGAGGGAAGGAGAAAGAAGAACAAGAGGGAGGGAACGTGAAATAAGAACAAGAGGGAGGGAAGGAGAAAGAAGAACAAGAGGGAGGGAAGGAGAAAGAAAAACAAGAGGGAGGGAAGGAGAGAGAGGAACAAGAGGGAGGGAAAAAGAGAGAAGAACAAGAGAGGGGGAACGAGAAAGAAGAACAAGAGGGAGGGAAGGAGAAGGAAGAACAAGAGGAAGGGAAGGAGAAGGAAGAACAAGGAGGGAGGGAAGGAGAAGGAAGAACAAGAGGGAGGGAAGGAGAAGGAAGAACAAGAGGGAGGGAAGGAGAAAGAAGAACAAGAGGGAGGGAAGGAGAAAGAAGAACAAGAGGGAGGGAAGGAGAAAGAAGAACAAGAGGGAGGGAAGGAGAAGGAAGAACAAGAGGGAGGGAA
>NW_027444560.1:0-20906 GCF_048569485.1 Anomaloglossus baeobatrachus | reverse complement strand
GGAGTTTGTGTTCCTCACGTACACTCTCTGGGTCCACTTGTTTAACCGCTTTCAGGGCCTCCTGCAGGTTTAAGGCATAGTCCCTTATGCTGTCTGTGGCCCGCTGCTTGCACCCAAAGAATCTCATCTTTATCTCTGCTGCGGTGCGGGTGTCAAAAGTACTCTTTAGCTTGGCCAGTATCTGGGTTACTGTCCCTTTATCTGTATCAGGCCAGGACTTCACTTCACGCTGGGCTGCGCCGGCTAGCTGTCCCATTAATATGCCCACCTTCTGGCTCTCAGTCAGCGGATACACCCAGAACAAGCTGTGCAGGCTTTCTCTGAAGTCGCTCAAGGTATGGGACTCCCCGGAGTACTGCGGCAGCCATTCTGCTCCCGGTATGTACGGCATGGTGATCGGCATTACCGGCGCTACAGCGGGGGCTGGGGCGACGGCGACAGGGATCGCTTCGGCTGGTGCTGCGGCGTCTCGGGCTATGGCAGCCACCTGCCCTCCCTCTGCGTCGGACATCTTCCTCCCCCTTAGTGAACCTTACCAGGCTCCGTTCACTTTTCAAATTTCCTTCTGGGTCGCGCGGGGTTAACAGCGCTCTGCTCTGATGGCGCGCTCCCTTCGCGCTCTTTGTCAGGCACGCCCCCCTTCTTCCTGCGCTCAGTGAGGCTAATGGCGGCGGCAGTTTTCAAACAGTGAAACACGCAGTAATACAGTCTTTAAAGCGCAATTCTTCAGGCGCACAGTACCCGGTGTGACCGGGCACGAAATCCTGTTCGTGACGCCAAAAGTTGACTCGCCCACCCCAGGGCTATGGGACACCCGGTGCCGGGCCGGACTAGTCCGGTGGTAGTCAGTGGTGGCTGGGCCCGGCTCCGTGGCCCTGGTGGGTGTCAGTTGAATATGTGGCTGATGAGTTAGAGTTAATGTTCGTGACGCCACCTGTGGTATGCGGCTATTAAGCCGCCGCTGTTATGGGAGAACTCCGGGGTGATGTTATGACAGCTATGATGGTACTGCTCCCCACAGGTGGAGCGATGCCCCGGGATACCGTTGGTGCCCGTGAAAGTCTATGGTGTTGCGTGGCTAACACGGTGCAGGGCCGACAGGCGAGGAAAGAACCAGGCACAAACAACAGTCTCTTTACCTTTTCCTCTTTTACTCTGGGAACAGTCCAGTCCTGGGAGACCGTTACAGGTGGTGATGGGGATCCGGTCGGCCTGGAAGTACTTGGGATGATCTTTCTGGCCAGCTGAGTATGAGGCCTACTCCTGTACTTTGCTTTGTGATGATAGGACCCTGCTTCTCTGAATCCAGCAATGGCCCTCTTTGCTGCTGGGACCGATGGCACGTCCCTTCTTTCTGTAGGTGGCTGCGCAGACCCTCTCTCTGGTGCTTCTCCGCTGGAGTCTACACCGGGCCCTGATGCTGCAGCTGTACCTTGGATCTTTCTGGGCCAGGGGCTTGCAGCTCTCCTGCCCTTCGGACTCGGCTACCAGGGACGGATTTTATACCCTGGCAACCACAGACTCCGATGTCTGAGTCTCTCTGCTGCCTCTCAGCTATTCCTGCTTCTCTGGGCCAAGCTGCTCCAGCTCTAGGCCCCAGATTCACAGGACAGCTCACTCTGCGTCTGTTCACTTTCACTACTCCCTTCAGACTGACTCCACTCCCTCCCTCTGGTCAGGTAGAGGAAGGCTCCCTGGAATTCCAGGTTCAGAGCTCCCCCTGCTGGCCGGAGGGAGAACTGTGTTGGGTGTTAAACCTGCTGGCCAATGGATCTCCCAATTACCTCCAGGCTCAGCATTAACCCTTTGGGAGGGCAATGCTGTTGTGGCGACCAGGTCCTAGGGCGCCACATATGCCGCACGCAACCGCATGTCACCGCATCTTGCCGCGATTCCATTGTAAATGAATGGAACTGAAATGCATTTATGACGGATCAGGATTTGTGGCAAAATACCGCTGATGTGAGCACGGCCTTACTCAGGAGTTCCATCTTCCGGGTAATTGCTCAGGCTTCTTTACTGAGCATGCTCCCCCAGACCTCTGCCACTTGTATTCTCTGGCTCTGCTGTGATGCCATAGTTTGTGTGTCTTCTGCATTCTCATCTTGGTATTCTGACGCCGGACTGTTATTGGACTTCCCTCTGCCCGCTCCTTATTCCTGTCGTGCTTTCCTGTCTTGGACCCCGGACCGTTATCTGACAACGTCTTTGCTTGTTCCCTTTTACTACTACTACTACGTGCTCTTCTGGTATTGTGAACCTCGGATTGTGCCCTGACTACGTCTCTGTTTACCCCTTATGATTATATGTGACCTCCTGTTACCAGACCCGGTCTCTCCTGACTACCCTTCGTACATGTGACCCCGTAAGGTAGTGACAAGTGTTATAATTACATTGAAAGTTGATTTCTATTAGGTCTAAGACACACGCCATGAAAATCGGAGCGAGTGGAATGCGATAAAACATCGCATTCCACTCGGACCAATATTAATCTATGTGCCAGCACCCATGAGCGGTTATTTTTTCAGCCCTAATTGGACTGAGAAAACAGTTGCAGCATTCTGTGGGTGCAATGCGATCCTCTTTCTCTTGCACCCATTCCCATCTATGGGGCGAGAGAAACATCGCACTGCACTCTCAGAACACCGGTGTAATGCGAGTGCAGAGCAAGAATGGCAATAGCCGGCAACGGAGGACAGAGGGAGATAAATCCCTCCCTCCCCTCCGCAGCACCGGCCCGCCCTTCCTCAGGGCCGGCCATTCCCCCCGCAGCTGTGGTCCGATCGCATGATCGGACCTCAGTCGCAGTGACACTCGCATGACACTCAGCTCCCGCTGTGCTGCCAGCGTGAGCCGAGTATCATGCGAGGATCGCAGTAGTCCCCGTGTGGCCCCGGCCTTATAGCCTTATATGACCTGTAATAATATTTTATTTTTGGGTGGGGGCAATGTGGATTTTTGTTTGGGATCCCCATGATTTTTCTGTATACCCCTGATTAGCTTGGTGTGATTATCAGTGTGTAACCTAAACTGCCCGATCCATAATTGTCCTATGATTGATATAAGTTGTAAAGTTTAGTTACGCAGAGAAGAGTGTTGAGGTCAGCGTCTATCGTATCCGATGTAGGGTCTACCTGGTGGGTCTAAACGTCCTACTTATCTCCAATTTCACACTCTAATTTCTATTAGGATCGTCCTTGTATCTTGTCTGCGGAGATAATTAATGAGACGTGAAGTAGGTTAGTCGGGCATGATAGCTCTACATTGTGCTTCTGCAGTAAAGGCCCCGGGCAAATGCTTCTATGATCGTTGCTCCCTTCCTTGTATTCAGAACCTAAACTATTCTTAAAGGGAAGCATCAGAAAGTGACCCATTGTGAGCCCTTGTATACAGCAGTCTAGAATACTGTACATAAGCGCCCAGGACGCTCTGTGAATGTAAAAAACTATACTCACCTAGGAGGCGGTCCGGTCTGATGGATGCCACTTCTCTCGGTCCGGCGCCTCCTCAATCTCGTGCGATCGCTGTCCTCCTGCCCAGCCCCATCCTTCGTCATCCACACAGAGGCCGCCATTGTGCTCCTGAGCATGCGCACTTTGATCTGCAGCAAAGTACTGTAATATGCAGGTGCGAGGAAAGGTTAAAGACCGCTCGCGCATGCGCACTACATTACTTTGATCTGCCCTCGACATAGGAGATCAAAGTGCGTGTGCGCAGGAGCACAATGGCGGCCTCTGTGTGGACAATGTAGGACGCGTCATCCATAAGGAGCTGGGAAGAAGGATTGCAACTGCACAGGATAGAGGAGGCGCAGAACCTGAGACCATCAATACCCACTGGACCTGACCGCCCCACAGGTAAAGATAATAAGGGTCCTTTTTATGTTCTACAGATCGGCCTCAACACTTAAATGCTGTATATAAGAGCTCACTGGTGGTGGCTGCAGTTTATAAGGGAAAAACCTGGTGACAGGTTCCCTATAAGGCTGCTTTCACACGTTTCACGTTTTTTCAACATGCGTCATGAACGTTTTTTAACGCAAAAACGGATCCAGTGCAAATGCGTTTTCATTTCAATGCATTTGCAATGACTCGCGTCAACATACATTATAGTGAGGATCCAGCGACTTGCAGTTTTTTTACTTTTTTCAAAATACTGCAAATTGCTGGATCCTGACTATACTTCACGCAAACGCATGTGAACGCTGGCATGCTGATAGACAGGATCCTGCTTGCTCTACTGAGCATGCCCAGAAACCAGCCTGGCGTGATCAATCTCCCCCTCCCTCTCTCCCCCTCCCTCTCTCTCCCGCCCCTCTCTCTCCCCCGCCTGAGAGCGGCGGACGCTCGTAACCAAGGTAAATATCGGGTAACCAAGCAAAGCGCTTTGCTTAATTACCCGATGTTTACCTTGCTTACGTGTGCAGGGAGAAGGCAGCCCGGCTCCTAGCAGCTGCGGACGCTCGTAACCAAGGTAAATATCAGGTATCCAAGCAAAGCACTTCGCTTAGTTACCCGATGTTTACCTTGCTTACCAGCGTCGGCAGCTGTCAGATGCCGGCTCCCAGGCTATCACGTTCAGTTCCCCTCACTCCCGATCACATGACTTCAATGCCCACCCATAAACTTCAAGTGACAGGATCCTGCAAAATAACACATGCATTTTTCTTTGTAAAAACAGGATCCACTTTTACAGCAAAAAACGTTCATGACGCATGTTAAAAAAACGTAGTGTGAAAGCAGCCTTGATCAGGTTTTTGTGTCACAAATATTGTAAAAAAACAAACAATGTTTTTCAATATAACAATCTTTATTAAACAAAAACAAACAAATATTGCAATTTTCACACCGGCCTCTGGAGCTATGTTAGACCCTGTACGGATAGAATTTACAGCAGGTTCATTATCATCACAGACAGGATCACAATGACTGAAGCACCAATATACCCAGCTGATGTCACAATTTCCATCAATCACTATAGCTGGTATCTTATCTCCGCTTGCTCCTCCTTCCTGCACACTCTCATTAGATGCTTCAATACAAGGGATGGTGTAAAAGTCTGACCATTGTGGCTAACATACGTGCGTTGTTGCTGAAACAAGGGGATATTGGAGTCTGTATGAAAATTGGGGTATGAGAAAAAATAGACACTTCCAAAATTGTTTTTTTTTATAAAAAATACATTTGCTCAAAAACTGAGTAAAGAATAAGAAATTTTCTGATGAGAAATGCCATCAGTTAGTATTGTGCATACAGCGGGGATTAGGTTGCGGCCGGGTCATATTGGGGTTTGTAGTGTAATAACAGGATAGTAGATTTCGGCGTTTGCTGAGGGCAATGCTGTGTCTGGATGGGAATTCTCGTTACGTGCTTTACATGGGCAGTTACCAATCACTAAATCGTTTCCCCTTGTCGTATTAGCAACAGATGGCTGGCTAATAACATTATCCCTGTCATTGACTCTGGATTACACTGACATTATCCTTGTATTGTTTAGATTAAAGGATAAAAAAAAATGGTGATAAGCGGAGATAGACGCAGCTAGAAAATATATCGTCACACACCTTATATACTGTATATATACCAGAATTATTATATATCAATATACATAAGACACAGACTGGGCCTTCAACCTTGAAGGACCTAGAATTTCTACTTATTCCATGAATAGGGAGTAGGTAATACTTCATTTTCCCTGTGGAGGTGCTGTAGAGAAATTGAATACTTGTTTCTAGGTGCTGGCATAAACTGCAAATGGTTAATGGTGTCACACAGAGCTTTGCACAAAACTCGCCAACTGTCATAATGGCGCCAGGCTCTGTTCACATTGCAGAGTCTGTGTAGTGCCACTCTCCCCCTTGCAGGGACGCAAATTCACTCTCCCCATAGCCGGCCCGAACCACGCTGCCTGGCTACCTCACCGTCCTCCACATTGGTGTACTGCTTCCCCCTCCCGGGGCTTGTGCATACCGCACAAGTCCTTCGGGACTGCTCCTTTCATGTGTGCGCGCACCACTGCCCTTCTCTAAAAGGGCCAGCATGTCATTTTCTCGAAGTGCCTCTCAGCCTGGTAGCCCCTGTCTATATTAGTGAGTGTGCCTGTCTGTCCTTTCAGCCTCAGTCATCCCGGTGGTTCCTGTCTATACTAGTGACTATGCTTGTCCGCTTTGGCCATGCTATCAGCCTCAGCTGTCCTGTGGTCCCTGTCTACTTGTCTGTCCTGGCCGTCCGACTTGCCTCAGCCGTTCCGGTGGTCCTTGTCTACACTAGAAACTCTACCTGTTTTCTTCTATGTCTGTCCTTGGCCTGAGGGGCAGCTACCACAGTCCTGGTCACTGCCCTGGAAGTGGCATCTGGCATCTGCCTAGCGGTGGGCGATTAGTCAAGCCCCTCCTACTAAAGGTTAAGCCTGGGTCCCCCCTGAGATCCAGTGGATCCACTTCTGCTTGCCTCTTTACCATCTCCAGCAGCGAGGGTTACAGTCTGACACTCCGCCCAATGGTTTCTCTGGTGTTTCGGGCTTCTTTGATCACATGTAAGGAAGCCAATCACTTCTGCCCCTCTCATTTTTAGGCAGGAGGAAATCTACCTATTCCAACTATAGTTTATGGTGTGTTGCTTTGTGAGTTGTGGCGTCCCTGACTTGCTGGAGAAAGAGTTGCTTTGTGTTTGGTGGTGTTCTGGAGTTACCCAGCGTCTTGTTTCCATCCTGCTCTTGTTTTCCTCCCAATCCCTTATTGTTTTATACCTCTGTGTGTGCGTGCTGTGTGACAGAGTTTTGGTTTCCCCTGTGTCTATTTCTGTGGATTAGAGCACACACCTGTCCCGGTTTTCCTGGGGGAGGGGGAAGGCCTATAAGATCAAGACTGGTCAGGAGCAGGGCCAGGAAGGAGACTCAAACATCCCCACCATTAGGGGTATCTATGAGGGATGAGAATAGGGATAGCACATGGCCCCCTAGTCTGATGGTTAGCTTAGGGGCCCCGATTTCTCGCCATCCACATAGTCTCTTGTGATAAATGGATTCTAGCAGGGGATGCCCTGGAATTAGCATGATTTCAAGCAACCCTTCTAACGGAGCAATTGTGAAAATCAGAGACCACCTTAAAGGGAGCCTGTCACCTTGGAAAAAAGTGTTTAACTGAAGATACAGGATTAATCTAGAGGTAAATAACGTTTCAGAAATTGCAGCTTTCAAAAAAGAATGAATTAATGTACTTCCAAGAGTCACTGGCTTTCAGTCACTGGGTTGTGCACAGATGGGATACAGTCACTGCTCACAGCACTGTGAGCGGCTGTCGGCACGCCTCGGCACACTGACCACTCGCTCTGCAGAGATGTATTACTAGTTGTCAATCAAAGTTGGGGTAGTCTTTATAGCCGCAGCTCAAAGTATAGAGTGAACGCTCAAGTTCTGTGAGTGGTAACTGTATCCACCTAGTGGACGCCGGAATGACTGAAAGCTACCATGTCTCAGGAGGAAACAAGTCTAATTTCTTTTCGTAACGCATTTTCGATAAGACGGACAGTAAGCATTGCAATGATATTTACCTGCTGAATATTCCTATATCTGCATGGAAATCGCACTTTCCAGCATAAGCTTCATTTTATCTGGTAGAACAGTTATGTGGCTTATTCATTTTTATATAATTCAGGGTTCAAATTTCATGGACGTCTATCTGTAACCTCATTTGACATGTAATGTTACCTAATTTGGATTGCTTAGCTTTAAAAAGGTATCATTAGAAAACAACAATATTTAAAATATGTTTTACACCTCTTTTAACATTGATGAACAAAAGGGTAACAAAGTATTGACTTTCCGGCTCTGTATCTCACCATCTACTACAGCTCTGAGATTGAGACTACCATCATTTTATAGGCAATCCTCTTTCTTCAACTCTATCCACAAGTGTTGGATTGGGTTGAGGTCTGGGAACTGTTGGGGACAATCCAGCTCCTCTACTTCATTGTCGTTGAACCATTTCTTTGCCAATCTCCACATAGTACTTCGGGTCGTTGTCCTCGAACACTGTAGTCCTTTTCTTACCCGTAGTACTTGAGTGTATGAAGTAACTCATCTTGTAGGATACTCATATATAGCTCAGCATTGAGACCACCATCGATCCTGGTCAAGTGTTCAGTGCCTTTAGCTGTTAAACATCCCCATATCATCAGGCTTCCTCCACCGAACTTGACAGTTCCTTCAAATTCTCGATCCTTTAGCCCTTTTCCCCTTGTTTCTTCCAGACCTATTTGCAACCATCAGAGCCGTCTATTGACTTTCATCTCATTGCTCCAAATTACCCGTTTCCAATCTTCTTCTTCTGTCCACCTTTCGTCAACTTTTGCAAATTAGAGCCGATGCTTCTTATGATATTGAGGTTGAGGCTTCTTCACCTTTATTTGGGCCACCATTGCAGACTTGTGTAATGACTCTCGCACGTTGCTTGGACATTGCTCCAGAACTGATAGATCTTGTGATGAACCAATGTGTTGACTCGATTATTTTGCCTGGACATCACCTCTTGGTTTTTGAATGTATGGACGAACTTAATTCCTATAATTTGGCAATTATCTTGGCCGAGAGACCACTATCGATGAGCTGGATAATGCCGTTTCTTTTCTCCTCTTGGGAATTCTTATTCATGGTGACTCCTTGATTCAAACCAGTGACCTTTCACTTGGGAATCATTCTAGTAACACACTGAGCTATTAGGGAATGTGAGAACAGGCTGTAATTTGCAGAATACAGGAAGAAAAAGATGGAGCAAAACAGTAACAATGCAGTGACAAGACAAGAATCTGCATAACTAATCATATCTTAAATAGATGCAGATCAGATTTACGTATGAGATAGCCAAGATGATTGTCTATAACGGGTGGGGAACCTTTTTACTGCCGGGGGCCATTAGGGAAATTCTACCAACCTTCGGGGGCCACAATAAATTATCAACTTGAAAATGACACAGCTATATTTGGTCAAACAATTAACTCACCCCTATACCCCTACTGTGGAGGCCGGAGCTGCTTCTCTTTGGTGCGGCTGTAATGTTTGCTTTTCACAACTGCTTTTCCAGGTTTGTCTTTGCCGTATACTGCACACAGCCCCGACACACTGGCCGTATACTGCACACAGCCCCGACACACTGGCCGTATACTGCACACAGCCCCGACACACTGGCCGTATACTGCACACAGCCCCGACACACTGGCCATATACTGCACACAGCCCCGACACACTGGCCGTATACTGCACACAGCCCCGACACACTGGCCGTATACAGCACACAGCCCCGACACACTGGCCATATACTGCACACAGCCCCGACACACTGGCCGTATACTGCACACAGCCCCGACACACTGGCCGTATACCGCACACAGCCCCGACACACTGGCCGTATACAGCACACAGCCCCGACACACTGGCCGTATACTGCACACAGCCCCGACACACTGGCCGTATACAGCACACAGCCCCGACACACTGGCCATATACTGCACACAGCCCCGACACACTGGCCGTATACTGCACACAGCCCCGACACACTGGCCGTATACTGCACACAGCCCCGACACACTGGCCGTATACTGCACACAGCCCCGACACACTGGCCATATACTGCACACAGCCCCGACACACTGGCCGTATACAGCACACAGCCCCGACACACTGGCCATATACTGCACACAGCCCCGACACACTGGCCGTATACTGCACACAGCCCCGACACACTGGCCGTATACTGCACACAGCCCCGACACACTGGCCGTATACTGCACACAGCCCCGACACACTGGCCATATACTGCACACAGCCCCGACACACTGGCCGTATACAGCACACAGCCCCGACACACTGGCCATATACTGCACACAGCCCCGACACACTGGCCGTATACTGCACACAGCCCCGACACACTGGCCGTATACAGCACACAGCCCCGACACACTGGCCGTATACTGCACACAGCCCCGACACACTGGCCGTATACTGCACACAGCCCCGACACACTGGCCGTATACAGCACACAGCCCCGACACACTGGCCGTTTACAGCACACAGCCCCGACACACTGGCCGTATACTGCACACGGCCCCGACACACTGGTCGTATACTGCACACGGCCCCGACACACTGGCCGTATACAGCACACAGCCCCGACACACTGGCCGTATACTGCACACAGCCCCGACACACTGGCCGTATACAGCACACAGCCCCGACACGCTGGCCGTATACAGCACACAGCCCCGACACGCTGGCCGTATACTGCACACAGCCCCGACACACTGGCCGTATACTGCACACGGCCCCGACACATTGGCCGTATACTGCACACGGCCCCGACACACTGGCCGTATACTGCACACGGCCCGGACACACTGGCCGTATACTGCACATGGCCCCGACACACTGACCGTATACTGCAAACGGCCCCGACACACTGGCCGTATACTGCACACGGCCCCGACACACTGGCCGTATACTGCACACAGCCCCGACACACTGGACGTATACAGCACATGGCCCCGACACACTGGCCGTATACTGCACACGGCCCCGACACACTGGCCGTATACTGCACACTGCCCCGACACACTGGCCGTATACTGCACACAGCCCCGACACACTGGACGTATACAGCACATGGCCCCGACACACTGGCCGTATACTGCACACGGCCCCGACACACTGGCTGTATACAGCACACAGCCCCGACACACTGGCCGTATACTGCACACAGCCCCGACACACTGGCCGTATACAGCACACAGCCCCGAAACACTGGCCGTATACTGCACACAGCCCCGACACACTGGCCGTATACTGCACACAGCCCCGACACACTGTGGCCATATACAGTACACATGCACAGGAGATACTGTATACTGTACACAGCACTCACACGCCGTATACACAGCACACATGCCATATACAACACACACAAGCCATGCACAGCATTCAACATGCCGTATACCCAGCAGTCAACATGCCGTATACCCAGCACATAAGGAAAATGAAAAAGCTCTGCATGTAAACATGTGCACACCAGGAATTAGATATACCAATAAACCTTAAAATATGAAACTTTATTGACAAACACAGCACACACACGCCATATACACAGCACACACTCTGTATACACAGCACACACACACACGCCGTATACACAGCACACACACGCCGTATACACATTACACGTCGTATACACAACACACACATACTGGACATTGAAGTCACAAATACATTGATATATGGTGGTATTTATTAGATATAAACACACTTAGCTCAGATATAAGAACCTGCTGCTTAGTTGCCCTGTAAGATCAGGTGCAGCACAAGTTCCTGCCTGACGCTAGATGGATGCAGCAGCTCAGCTCAAGGGCTGGCTTCATTCTCGTCTTCTCACTCCTCTGCGGTGCTAGACCTTAACAGCCGAGCACAGAGGCAGAGTGCACAGAACGGGAGGGTGGGAGGCAGGACGCACGGCACTATACAGGCCCCTCCCCCGTCACTCTGCTTCTAGCTGCAATCTCACAGGGAGCATGTAGGAGCCAGAGGGAAGGAAGAAGTCTCACCCCCAGTGCTGTCTGCCGGCCGGCAATAGACAAGATGAGCAGCTGCCCAAGCACCGCCGCCTCCGGGAATCTGCCCCGGGGGCCGCAGAAAAGGTCATCGCGGGCCGCATACACATACCCTTTTGCTCATCAGTGTAGTTTTTTTGAGAATTATTTTTTGTGACTACCCACAGTAACTTTATACGGTACACACACACGGCACTTTCTGCTCTCTTGGGGAAGGACTGTATTACATTTCATGAAAGCCTTACTATTATATCATTTGTTTTCAATAATTTACTCCCAATCATTTCAGATGCCATAAAGCGCGTACACTCACAGACAAAACAGGAAGGAATGGTTTGACTCCAATATGGCCGCCTCCAAGGAACTTAGTTACATAGTTACTAAGGTTGAAAAAAGACCTAGGTCCATCTAGTTCAACCTTCCTCCACCAGTTCTACATTTGGTCACTAAGTCATTTAAAAAAATACTGTATATAAAATAAACACAGTATCTCTAACAAAGTTTATAGAGCAGAAAAACCAAAATCCTACAGAACATGTTATTACTAACAACATGCAGGAGACATTCCCTTTAAGACTTGCCAATGTCATAAAACATAATAGAAGCAGCACATTCATTAGGAGTATTTCTGTACACTAATTAAAAGGTGTTTTTCAGAATTGGTTTATAGCTTTCATATAGCCCATATGTTCAGCCATTTGTTCCCGTCTAATGAGTAAAGCAACACATTCCATACATCAGCGGCCAGATCTGTTTTTCAGGCGCGATTCAGGGGTTTTCTGGAGGAGGGGTGCCGCACGACACAAGCGTCATAATTCTCGATGTTATTGTGTTTTGCTTTGATTTTCTCGTACCGTTTTTTTATGTGCTTTTTACTAATCCTCACACTTTTGACTTCTAGACTGCTTTACTCATGTGATGATGTGCTTTGTTTTCGGGACTGGATAACCCCCTTCCCCTTAAGGCCCCGTCACACTAAGCAACATCGCTAGCAACATCGCTGCTAACGAACAACTTTTGTGACGTTGCTAGCGATGTTGCTGTATGTGACATCCAGCAACAACCTGGCCCCTGCTGTGAGGTCGTTGGTTGTTGCTGAATGTCCTGGGCCATTATTAAGTTGTTGCTGTCCCGCTGTGAAGCACAGATCGCTGTGTGTGACAGCGAGACAGCAACAACTAAATGTGCAGGCAGCAGGAGCCGGCTTCTGCGGAGGCTGGTAACCACAGTAAACATCGGGTAACCAAGAAGCCCTGTCCTTGGTTACCCGATATTTACCTTTGTTACCAGCCTCCGCCGCTCTCACTGTCAGTGCCGGCTCCTGCTCTGTGCACATTTAGCTGCAGCACACATCGGGTTAATTAACCCGATGTGTGCTGTAACTAGGAGAGCAGGGAGCCAGCGCTAAGCAGTGTGCGCTGCTCCCTGCTCTGTGCACATGTAGCTGCAGCACACATCAGGTAATTAACCCGATGTGTGCTGTAACTAGGAGAGCAGGGAGCCAGCGCTCAGTGTGCGCTGCTCCCTGCTCCCTGCACGTGTAGCTCCGTGCGCTGGTAACCAAGGTAAATATCGGGTTGGTTACCCGATATGTACCTTAGTTACCAAGCGCAGCATCTTCCACGCTGCGCTGGGGGCTGGTCACTGGTTGCTGGTGAGCTCACCAGCAACTCGTGTAGCGACGCTCCAGCGATCCCTGCCAGGTCAGGTTGCTGGTGGGATCGCTGGAGCGTCGCAGTGTGACATCTCACCAGCAACCTCCTAGCAACTTACCAGCGATCCCTATCGTTGTTGGGATCGCTGGTAAGTTGCTTAGTGTGACTGGACCTTAAAAGGGTTAATCTCTTCTTAAAAATAGGTATTGGCTGATAATGCTTTTAAAGGGAACCTGTCAGGTGCAATATGCACCCAGAACCAGGAGCAGTTTTGGATGCATATTGCTAATCCCTGCCTAGCAATCCCAAGCTATAGTAGCATAGATAAAGGTATCTTTAGAAAAAATATTTCTAAAGATCCCATGCGATATGCTAATAAGGCCAAGGGCATTATTTCCCTTGGCTAGTCGGCCCCCTTATCATGTTAGCACACTGTGTGAGGCGTGCTTACTTGATAAGGGGACCGACTAGCCAAGGGAAATAACGCCCTTGCAACTTTTCCCTGGCCTCATTAGCATATCATATGGGATCTTTAGAAATACTTTTTCTAATGCTCTCTTTATCTATGCTAGTGTATACAGGGACAGTGAGGCAGGGATTAGCAATATGCATCCAGAACTGCTCATTTTTCTGGGTGCATATTGCACCTGACAGGTTCCCTTTAAGTACAAGCAATTTTACAATTTGCTTATTAAAATGTTATCCGTTCCTGAGATATTAACACAACTCATTACTTTGGAGACCGACCATCACTGCTTGATAGCAGAACAGCCGCAGTGCCTCCAAGCTCTTTTCCACCACGCTTCCAAGCACTGTTGTGTTACCCGGCCAGATTCAGCGCAGTGCTTACAAGCTAGATATCAGCAGTGGTCGGTCTCCTTGGTGATGATCTGTCAATAAAATAAATATCTCAAGAACGGCTGCAAATTTTAACAAGTTGTAAATGGCAAAAGTGCTTGTTTTTGAAATCACTATTTCACAATATTCATCTGTAAGGACGTAGTCATGATATACCCAGCGAATGTAGAGCGAAGAATTCAGAGTGTGCCGTGCGGTTGTGACTGAAGTATATGCCCCCCCCCATATGCTACAAGTTAAACCCTTCTCATTCACCAGCCTTTAGTTAAGACCATTAAAATGCATATTTTCCCATCAGTCAGAGATAATGTGTTTATCTATCCGTGTCCATGAAATACGTCTTATCGAATGCAAACAGTGTGCGCGGGCAGCTGGCCAAATGTATCGTGCGCGAGACAATAATAACATAATACTCTGCGCTGGGAGCTTTAAAAGCGACGTCCCCGCCACCTGTCCCAATTCTGGAGCTGGCTGACGAGTACGTCCCGGCTCCTCTGTAACCAGATAGACCCTGTATTTGCATAGCAGTGTAAAGTAAATCCTTGTTGGTTTAGCTGAATGTTTTATCAGCCTGCACTGTTCAAAGAGTATTAAGGATCCTGATGGTTTATTGTCATAAAAGGTTTTATTATCTCGTGTTATTATTACACACTCCTTTAAAGGCATACATTCAGGCTATGGGATATCAGCCTGTAATACTATATTTGCCCTGTAGTGGCCGCTCTACAGCCAGCTAAAATTTGAAAAAGAAGAAATATCTCTGGGGTCTGTCTGCTTTCTGATTGATGGATATCCATGCCTGGGTTCATACATAGCAAAAGGGTCCTGTTACAGTACATAATAAACCTCAGAGGATTATTCCAGTCCAGACAAATAACCACCTACCCCCAAGATATCCATTAGGTCTTTGTGTCTGACCTTTGAAATTTCCACGGATCGCCAGAACGAGGAAATTATGACCCATATTCTCTTTCGGCCTCCCATATCTTTGATTATGGCATAGAGAAAAAGAGGTTTTCGGCTCTCCTGATCCATGTATTCCAGGACTTGTGGGGTGCACGCGGTCCCTCAAACAGGCCAATCCGATGTAGAGAACTGCAGAAGGGAAAAAATGGGCCCAGCACCAGAATCCAATTAGTAAAATAAAAAAATCTTTAATTCAACATGTTTAAAAATTAGTAGGGATAAGAATCCAGGACATACAGAAAATGGGCATGAAACTTGACGCGTTTCGGACTTTACAGATTATAAAAAGAGTCCTTAATCATAAGTAAGTACTGATGATTAAGGACTCTTTTGTTTTTAATCTGTAAAGTCTGAAACGCGTCAACTTTCATGCCCATTTTCTGTATGTCCTGGATTCTTATCCCTACTAATTTTTAAACATGTTGAATTAAAGATTTTTTTATTTTACTAATTGGATACTGGTGCTGGGTCCATTTTTCCCCTTTGAATATGGCAACCTTAGCTTCATTCAGCTCATTCTCAATATTATCTTAAAGCCATGGAGTAAACATTCCCTTGGTCTGGAAAGCTGTGGGATTACCAATGATCAAACCCACTGATCTAGAAGTTCAAACCTATGTAATGGATACGTCTATCTGTGTAGACCACAATACCCCTATAAAGTTGCTTCTCTCAATGTGGGAGAGTCTCTTTTCATGCACCCTATTAGAGCCATTAGACTTTCTAGAGCAGAAGCCGCACATAGAAAAAAATTGAATTTGGGGTGGCTGAATTCTTTGCAGAACAAAGTGTTATTTTTTTATACCATTTTTTTCTATACAAATTTTGATCCCTTTTTTTAACATTTTTTTGCTTGTTTATTGTTTTTTATATTTTTTAAAATTGCATTCATCGTATAGGTTATTGTATAGTTTTAAAGCTTGGGTCACTACGGATGTGGCGATAACAAACGTGCACTTCTTTGTTTATTTTGGTTTGAACTCCTTTTTAGTGGTAAAAAATATCATGCCTTTTGATATTTTTTTACGTTTACTTTTTTACATCTTATCCTCTTCTTATAAGTAATATTGTCTTACAATTAGCACCATATAGTAATTTTGGACAATATCTTGTAGTAATCCTATCCTGGTCCTCATCTTATAGTAATGTGCCCATCCTAATCCTCATCTTGTGGTAATGCCCCCCCCCCCACCCCCCCCCCCCCCCCCCCCCCCACCCCCCCCCCCCCCCCCCCCCCCCCCCCCACCCCCCCCCCCCCCCCCCTCCCCCCCCCCCCCCCCCCCCCCCCCCCCCCCCCCCCCCCCCCCCCCCCCCCCCCCCCCCCCCCCCCCTATCTCACCCATTTGTCCTTCTTCCCTCGGCTCACCCCCCCCCGCCCCCCCTCCTGACCCCCCCTCCCCCTCGGTATTATCTTGTAGTAATCTCCCCCATCCTGTCCTTCTTCTTGTAGTAGTGTCAACCATCTGGTCACCTTCTTGTGGTAATGTGCCCATCCTGGTCCCCTTCTTATAGTAATGTTCTCCTTCCGAGTCCTCCTCTTATAGTAATGGCCAATCCTAGTCCCCTTGAAATAGTGTACCCATCCTGATCGCCTGCTTGTAGTAGTGTGCCCCATCCTGGTCCTCTTATGTCACCATCCTGCTCCCCTTCTTGTAATAATATCTCCAAGTTGTAGTAATGCCCTCATCTTGTAGTAATGTGCCCATCCTGCCCCCCTTCTTGTAGTAATGCCCCATACTAGTCCTCATCTTGTAGTAATGTGCCCATTCTAGTCCTGATCTTGTATTATTGTCGCCATCCTGGTCCTCTTCTTGTAGAAATGTGCCCATCCTGATCCTCTTCTTGTTGTAATGTGCCCATCCTTGTCCCGATCTTGTATTAATGTCACCATCCTGATCGTCTTCTTGTAGTAATGTGCCCATCCTGATCCTCCTCTTGTAGTAATTTGCCCATCCTGGTTCCCATCTTTTAGTAATGTGCCCATCCTTGTTCCCATCTTTCAGTAATGTGCCCATTCTGGTCCACTTATTGTAGTAATGTGTCCCATCCTGGTCCCCTTCCTGTAGTAATGTGCCCCATCCTGGTCCCCTTCCTGTAATATTTTCCCTATCCTGATCCCCTTCCTGTAGTAATGTTCCCCATCCTGGTCCTCTTGTAGTAATGTGCCCCATTCTGGTCCCTTTCCTGTAATAATGTGCCCCATCATCGTCCCCTTCCTGTAGTATTGTCTTCATCCTTGTCTCCTTTATTGTAGCAATGTGCCCTGTCTGGTCCCCTTCTTGTAGTAATGTGCCCATCCTGGTCCTCTTTTTGTAGTAGTGCCCCATTCTGGTCTCCTTCTTGTAGTAATGCGCCCCATCCTGGTCCTCTTCTTGTAGTAATACCCCATTTTGGTTCCTTTCTTGAAGTAATGTCCCCATCCTGGTCCCCTTTTTGTAGTAATGTCCCCAAGGAGTTCCCCATCTTGTGATAATGTCTCCATCCTGGTCCTCATCTTGTGTTAATCACCCCATCCAGGTCCCCATCATGTGGTAATGTCCCCTCTCTGGTCCTTTTCTTGTAGTAATATCCCCTTCCTGGTCCTCATCTTGTTGTAATGTGCCCATCCTGGTTCCCATCTTGTACTGTGCCCAATCCTGGTCCTCTTTTATAGTAATGGCTCCATCCTGGTTCCCATCCTTTAGTAATGTCCCCATCTTCGTCCCCATCTTGTAGTAACGTCCCCATCTTGTAGTAACGTCCCCATCCTGGGTCCCATCTTGTAGTAATGTCCCTATCTTGGGTTCCATCTTGCTGTAATGTCCCCATCTTGGTCCTCTTGTAGTAATGCCCCCATCCTGGCTCCCATATTGTAATAATGTCTCCATCCTGGTCCTCATAGTGTAGTAATGTGCCAATCCTGGTCAACTTCTTGTAGCAATATGCCCATCCTGGTCAACTTCTTGTACTAATGTGCCCATTCTGGTACCTTTCATGTAGTATCGTCCTCATTCTGGTCCCCTTCTTGTAGTAATGTGCCCAGTTTTGTCTCATTCTTGTAGTAATATGCCCATCCTGGTCCTCTGTTTGTAGTATGTGCCCGTCCTGGTCCTCTTTTTGTAGTAATGTGCCTGTCATGGTCCTCTTCATATAGTAATGCCCCATTTTGGTCCCTTTCTTGTAGTAATGTCCCCATCCAGGTCCCCATCTTGTGGTAATGTCCCCATCCAGGTCCCCATCTTGTGGTAATGTCACCTTCTTGGTCATTATCTTGTAGTAATATCCCCATCCTGGTCCTCATCTTGTGGAAATGTGCCCATCCAGGTTCCCATCTTGTAATGTGCCCATTCCTGGTCCTCTTGTAGTAATGTCCCCATCCTAGTTCTCATCTGTAGTAATGTCCCCATCCTGGTTTCCATCTTGTAGTAATGTGCCCATCATGGTTCCCATCTTGTAGTAATGTCCCATCCTAGTTCTCATCTGTAGTAATGTCCCCATCCTGGTTTCCATCTTGTAGTAATGTGCCCATCATGGTTCCCATCTTGTAGTAATGTCCTCATCCTGGTTCCCATATTGTAGTAATATCCTCATCCTGGGTCCCACCTTGTATTAATATCATCATCCTAGTTCCCATCTTATAGTAATGCCCCAACCTGGTCCCCTTCCTGTAATAAATTGTCCATCCTGGTTCTCATCTTGTAGTAATGCCCCATGCTGGTTCTCAACTTGTACTAATGTGCCCCTCCTGGTCCCCATCTTGGAGTAATGTCACCATCCTGGTTCCCATCTTGTAGTAATGTGCCCATCCTGGTTCCCATCCTCTAGTAATGTGCCCCTCCTGGTCCCCATCTTGGAGTAATGTGCCCATCTTGGTCCCCATCTTGTAGTATTGTCTCCATCCTGGTTCCCATCTTGTAGTAATGTGCCCCTCCTGGTCCCCATCCTTGGAGTAATGTGCCCATCCTGGTTCCCATCGTTAGTAATGTCCTCATCCTAGTTCCCATCTTGTAGTAATGTGCCCATCCTGGTTCCCATCTTTTAGTAATGTGCCCAAGCCTGGTCCTCTTGTAGTAATGTCCCCATCCTGCACCCCTTCTTGTAACAACGTCCCATTCTGTAGTAATGTTCCCTATTGGGCTGTTTTTCACGTATACATAAAAAAAAGATTCTTCTCAACTGTCCTCCGTTCCCTTGGCATCCTCTTCTCACCGTGGACCCCTGATGAATGTGGTCGAGTCCGGGGGCCGCCGATGTCAGCACTTCAGTTGAATTTCCGTCCTTAGACGTCAGCTTCTGGTCTTTGATTGGCTGGCTGCTGGCATTGGACTAGCTGTGCAGAGAGCTTGTCTCTGCGCAGCACTGGCAATACATTTCAATTGAAAGAGCGTCTAAGGACACACATTCAACTGAAATAAAATGCTTATGTCTGCAGACCCCTAGACCATGTGGCAATCGTCAGGAGGTCTATTGTGCCTGTGGGCTGCATACGATCTGTGCGTTGGGACCCACACCCCTGTTCTAGATAACCAAAATGAAGAGCCAATTTTAAGAGCAGTCCCATGCTCTGGAGGTCAAACAGCAATCATGTATTTACCAATTTCCTTTTTAATCAATACCCAACTATGTCCTGCGCTCTCAAGATGCTGGGGCAAAAAAAGTAATCCGTAGCCCGTCCCCCCCCCCCCCCCACCCACACACACACACACAAAAAGCAGCTGATTTCTGGCCTGTTTTAGAGTTTTGGCTCTACCATGAGTTCAGGAGGAGGGCTCTCCTTTTTCATAGGACGTTTTCACCTATGTTCACTGGGCCCGTCTGGGCATCCGTCCGAACCCCCTCCCCCCCGCAAAACGTGTTTCGGACACATACGCTGACGGGGACGTTGACTATAATGGAGCAAACGGAGTCAGCGTGTGCTCTGTCTTGCTCCATTTTCGAGCATATACGTTCTCTGCAGGCGGACACCCGTACGTAGTAAACACGCAAAACACGTTTTGGGGGGGGGTTTCAGATGGATGCCCCGACGGGAGCAGTGAACATAGATGAAAATGCAATATGAAAGTGCCCGGAAAGGCTCCTTGATGTTCCGGGAAAGTTGGCAATTGTATGTTAACACTTGGCAAGTTAACAACTAATCAAAGAATGTTTAGTAATTTGCTGAATTATGTGGGTCTGACTTCTTGGCTACACTTGTGACTGCGCATGCGCACCACTACTCCTTTATTGTCTACAATAGAGACAGCGAACTATAGCGCTCAGCTATCTATGGTAGTCCCATAGACAATGAAGGGATTGCATCCTAAAGGGCATTTAGATCTCTGTTCACAGGATAGGTGAGGGCCTAGCATTCAGCCTTTTGTACATAGGTGATAACTTGTCAATTTATGAATAATCTTCAACTTTTACTTTTGTTTCAATGCCCTCTTCTGACCACCCTCAGTACCAAGGATTTGCCACTGTACCTCTTTTTCTTATACCTCTATCCAATTTTATGTTTTCATATTGACTCTTTCATCATTTCCTCTCCGGACCCGGTGTGCCTGAATCGCCTGAATCTTTTAGTCCAATAAGCTGTGTAGTGGATAAATGCCATTAGCCACCCGTGTACCTCCTGAGGACAGGACACTGGAACGTGCACGATTTGCTCATCCAAGCATATACCTGGCTCGCACACTCTCGACACATTAGAATTGCCTTGCTAAGCAACGTGCCAAGAGCTTCCTTAATTATAAATGGGACAAATAAATAATTTAAAGGTATCACTTATTTGCACTTGAATGCTTCAAAGCCTGAGAAATTAGACCAATTAGACGTTTCAGCTCGGTTTAGCCTTCAAGGTTTTAAGGAAATGTTGTGG